>NW_026694469.1:0-59586 GCF_021218885.2 Marmota monax | reverse complement strand
TTTACTTGGTATTAGGTATTATTAAGTGATCTAGAGATGATTTAAAGTATGGGGGGAGGAGTTGTGTAGGTTAAATGCAAATACTATACCATTTTAGATAAAGGACTTGAGCATCCATGAATTTTGACATGCCCAGGGATCCCCCAGGGATAATGGGTAATGAGAGATTAGTAACGGCTTTTATATCTATCTAGGCTTTGTTAATAATGAAACATATTTTAGAAGGTTTGAAATCTAACTATTAAACCTATCATCAATTTTCTTTTTAAAAAAATTGGGATGAGAATATTGAGGGATCCCTTAAAATGGTTTGTGGCATGGCCTAGGTGCAGATTTTTGTGGTATTTTTGACATTGGAAAGAAAAAAAAATACATAAAAGAAGAAAAAGCAATATGTGAGTTAAATTTGTATAAGCAGAGGTATGTTCTTATATCATGTTGAATTCCAATATTATTCCAGTGATACTATGAAGGCTACTTTAAAGCAAATGTCAAAAAGAATATGCATTCTGGGAAATGTTTTTTTCACAGACTACATTGACTAATCCTACTTCAATGCTATTTGACATTAAATAAAATTAGTATATACAAAAATCTAGATGGATAAGATCACAGTAGAATCATTACTGTATATTTTATAAGTTTCCATAATATGATGGATATTGTATTGACTAGGAAGGGCATAGTTTCTTACAGAAAATTAAATCTAATAGTGCTAATACTGCCATACTGCCCACTGCTCAGAAAGGTAAGGGTTTGGGGCTTCTCTTGCTCTTCCATTTAGTAAACACTGTACAAGATGGCAGGTAATCCTCAGTGTCTTCAGTACCCTATATGTAAACATGAGAGTAAATACATCTTTCCATATACTTGAGTTTTCACTGAATGCAGTGCTAGATTATCTTGTCCACTGTGTTTTGATGAATGTAGGACAAAATTCAAAAAAGGTATACTTGCCAGAGGATAGAAGAAGATAAAAAAAAAATTTTGAAGATAAAATTTGAAAACAATTACAAATCTTTAGAAAAAAATCTTTGAAAGTGAGATAATTCTCTCTCTCTCTCTCTCTCTCTCTCTCTATATATATATATATATATATATATATATATATATATATATTACATCCTTTAATTAATTTTGATACTTCAAGAAACTAAAAAGCACTGTCACATTGAAAGAATTTAATTTGCCATTTGGAAGTGAAAGATAGAGCCATTTCCTAGCTTTTGGAAGTGAAATATATACAGCTTACATTAAGCAGAGGAATTTCCTAAAATCTCAGATTTATAGAATTAGATCACAAAACCTTGGTTTTAGTGATTTGTATGGGGACAGTGGGGAGAAAGAGCATGGGCAGAGGAATCTGAAATATTCCTGATTAAACAGGGTCTCTTACTGGCAGCATAGATCTGTTACATTAAAAGAAAAGAGAAAGAAGTTCCCGGAGAGAACAAGTATGGACTTAGTAGATTCTCAGTCTTGTGATACATCATATTCAGGGGAACAGAGAGGTAAGATAGGACATTAGTCCTGTTGGATAAAGCAGAGATTTTTAATAAATAGATTAATGGGATTATGTTTCTAAAGTATAATTCCCAGAAGAGTGAATTATTCATACCAAGAAATAATTTCTTAGATACACTTGGAGAAGCTCAAGGTGGAAGAGGATCCAGTCTGCGTGCTCTGATGAGGCTGCTCTAGCACAGCTGAGAAGAGACACTCTGAGAAGGGGCCTGCAGGTGGCCCTCCCAGGTTCCTCTCCCTGGACTCCTTCTCCTCCTGTTGCTTTGATGCTGATCTGGGCTTGTTGTTTACATCTTTTGTGGTCCACTCTGCATTGATTCTTGACCTCCCTAGGACTGGCTCTTACTACTCCTCCTCTGGATCAAGCAACTGCATATCTAAATGATAATGATAGAGTTGTGTTTTTATTTAGCAGGTAACTCATCACTTAATCACAAGACTTACCCCAAATTACCAAATTCATAGTTGTACTTTTTCCCTGTTTTTTTTTTCTCTGCCATTCAGAGAGAGAGAGAGAGAGAGAGAGAGAGAGAGAGAGAGAGAGAGAGAGTTCTCTTGCTCAGGCAAAGGGAAAGAAAAGATGCACCAAATTCTGAAAGTTTTCTCTGATATAAGGAGGCTGATTCATAATGAGGTTGGGATCGGGGAGCATGGGAGGAATAGATGGACTCTAGATAGGGCAGAGGGGTAGGAGGGGAACAGAGAGGGCAGGGGGTTAGAAATGATAGTGGAATGTGAGGAACATTAGTATCCAAAATACATGTATGAAGGTACGAATTGGTGTGAATATACTTTGTATACAACCAGAAATATGAAAAATTGTGCTCTATATGTGTAGTAAGAATTGTAATGTATTCCACTGTCATGTATAAATAAAAAATTAATTAAAAAAAGAAAAGATGCAAATGTTTCCAATATATAGAAAGTATCTCTTGCTTTGCTACTTTATTAATTAATATAAGAACTTTGGAAAGTAAATAAGCAAAAATAATAGAAAAACACATTGCTTTCTGTGCAAAAGGAAATTTCCAAATGTACATAGAACAAATTATTGTTATTGTTAGAAAATACTTTCTTCTAGTGTTTATCATAGAGTAAGTTTATGTTAAATAGATGAGTTGTGGTAATTTGTGAATGATACATTCTTTCATGTTACTAGTTATATAACAATGTGACAATTTAGGGCTATGGTTATGGCTCAGCGGTAGAGCACTCCCCTTGCATGTGCGAGGCCCTGGGTTCGCTCCTCAGTACCACATAAAAATATATAAATAAAAGTATTGTGTCCAACTACAACTAAAAAATAAATATTTTTAGAAGTGTGACAATTTATATATATGTAAATATATTTGATATATATTGGCTTATGGACTTATAAATATGTATTTAATATGTATTTATATGCTATAATGTATAAAATATTTTTGTCCTTTTATATGATATATAGTGAATAATTTCCTATTAAATCTATGTAATCAGAAGCTCACAATGTGATGATCTTTTTTCAGAATCTTGATTCCCATTCTTGAAATATTTCCTTAAGATTTAGAAATAGTTTGAGTTTCTTACGAACTATAATTTGCAGCTCTAACTGTGTAGTTTTCTTCTTATTACAGTTTCTCCCCAAACACAGAGCAAAGGTCAGTAGAAATGCATGGCTAACTAAAAAACAATTAGAAAATTTCTCATTAATTTAACTATTTAATATATTTTACTTGCAGCGACATTATTTTTCTAGTAAAGCACTAATTTCAGATTCAATAAATAATATTAATATAGGGGAGGGTGAAGTAGGAGGAAAAAAAATTTTGAAAAGGTATAAAGCAGCTTATAAAGAACCAATAGTTTTCCTTTTGCCTAAAAGCTGCCAATTGCTTTCCCTGCAGCTCTATCAGAATGGCTCAAAAGAGTATTCTTGAATAAAAAATGAATTATATGTATTATTGTCTCTTTAAGCTTATATAGGAAATCACTTTTCTGTCCCATGGAGCTAAAGAATCACTTGTGTTCATCGAGCAGTCCATTTTATGATATTTATTTTAACATTACCATCCTGATTTAAGGTCATGAATACATGGACTTCAAGCCATATTACTTTTTAATCAATACACTTTTTTGTTAGTTTAGATATTAAGCATAGTAAGTGTGGTAATGTATACATTTTGAAAAGTAGCTTGGAAAATGAGCTTATTTTGTCAGATGGATGCTGTTGAAAATGGTGTTAGTTATTATTTAGATGCAAATTATTGGGTATTTTCTTCCCTTCACAGGTATTAAACTGACCAAACTTAATTTTTCCAGTGGAATTGGAATTAATTCTGTTACCATATGCACCCCTGAAGAAGCAACACTCACGATAGATTACATTTCTGAGAGACTAAAAATCCAGTAATGTAACTGTGCATTTTATAGCTGAGGATTTCATGATTAAATAGTGAGACATTTAAGCCTGATCACTAGAGATCCTAGAGACTTAGATCCTGGGCTTCCTCTTTGGAATATGAAAGTAGGAGTTATGCCTGTGGTGATAAGAGTGAATTTGGAAACATAATAAGAGAGAATATTATGAATTTCACTAAGTGAAATTTGTCTGCATGGTTCATAGATTAGATCATACTGGTTTTTAATGTTCTGTTTACTGCAGTATTCTTGCTACTTTTTTTGTTTCCCTGGTTTGCTTCATTTGTTTCCACAATGATTCTCGAACATTTATTGGATGCCATTTTGTTAATTTCATCATTCTTGCTGTTGATCAAATAATGTCAAACAATAATTAGCAAGATTTAAGTTTGGGAAGATCAAGTCATGCCTCTCACCTTTGGTGTTTTATAGTCGGCAACATTTTAGAATAGATTATCCAGTAGGACTGTTTGACACTCAACAAGGAACGTAGTGAGGACTAGGAGTCACCTTCAGCTTTGCAGTACTTCATGAGGCTGCAAGCCGCCCGGAAGGCATCTTCTGTCCTGTGCACTGTTGTGGTTCCAGCCCCAGGCAGAGCACTTCTTGCCTGAAAACCACTCAGAACATCTTTTAAAAGAATAAACAACCTAATCGGGACAATGCCAACAAACATTAACTTTTATTTGGATGTTTAGATACTGATTTGGTAGACTTTGGGATGATGTGCATAATTTGTACCTGAATTTAAGCAAGAATATTGATCAATTTGTATCTATACCTTTGTGAGGAATATAAATAGAGTGTGTTGGGTCACAGTATAATTGCTTTAAAAAATAAACCCAAACAAAACAACCTGTAAAGACAGGCTTCACAGCATGTTGTTGTGCTCCTACTTAAGTCATTTTCATTGAGGTGAAGACATTCATAAATTAGGTGACAGCAGACTTATAGTTCCCAAACAACTTGGTGGACTGATGGAAGAGTCAGAAATTCAAAAGGTGAGCAATGATGGTGGAATGTGATGGACATCATTATCCAGAGTACATATATGAAGGCATGAATTGGTGTGAATATACTTTATATATAAACAGAGATAGGAGAAATTGTGTTCTATATGTATAATAAGAATTGTGATGCATTTCATAGTCATGTATTTAAAACAAAAAGCAATTAAAAAAAAGAAATTCAAAATGTGAAATGTTAAGAGAATAATGCAAATGCTTGGCATTTAGCCTAAAAAAGAATATAAAATATAGGCTGAGAAGGATGTAATTTTTCAGTAGTTAAATATAAATAAGACTCAAGATGCAGTTGAGTACAAACTCAATATGAATAAAAAATAATGTGATATTGCTACTAAAGTATCAATGCGATTTGGGGCTGTATTAACAAATGAATATTTTTGGGTCTGTTCTTAATTAAACCTGTGACATTATATATGTAGTGCATGTATTTGTATTTTTGTTTTTTAGGAGAAAAGGCTCATACTTTTAGAGATTCTTAATGAGGACAGAAACTCACAAAATATGAAGATCTACTGGTTCAGAACAAGGTAGGTAATCGTCCTATTTTGGACAGAGGTCAGGTCAACGTACACTTGTGCTGTTATAATCAATTCTTGGAAATACATTTTAAGAGAGACATTGATAAATTGAAGCATCTCCAGGAGGCAGTGTGGGATAGTGAAAGGTCTGAATGCCATGACCTGTAAAGGTGTATTGTAGAAACCAGAGGGCTAGGTTTGAAGAAGAAAACTTTCCAGAAATATTGTGTATGATTTCACAAAATTTGATGGTTGTTTGGGATTAGGAAAAAAATACAAATAATGGTTTCATTTGACAGAGAATGTGAGGAAATGGAGAGTCTCATAATCTGTAGTGGGAGTAAAATGATAGGGTTGTATTGCACAGCAATTTGGCATGATCAGTTTTTTAAAAATACAATTTATTTGTATGTCTTTTAAAGACATTTGTACACAAATGCCTATGCACAAAGGTATACACACAAAAACATTTATAAGGATGTTTACTGTAAAGGTGATTTTATTAATTTCTCTAAAGTGGAAATCTCCTGAGAGTGTCAGTGTAGCTATGATCTAGTCGTGGAACACCATGCAGTAGTCAAAATTTAAAAAGGCAATAGACCTAAAGACCATCAAGATTTATCCAGTTAAAATAAAAGTACATTTAATAAAATATGTGTATTATAATTTATGGAAAAAACCTTACAAACCGAAATGGTATATTTCCCTATGTACATTAACAAGGTTAAGGTTTGGAATAATTCATAACAAGCTGATAATGGTTTCCCCTCTAGGATTCAGGGAGGGTGAAAGGACTCTTTATTTGTATAGATTGTATTTTTATGTTAAAGTGTCTTTAAGGGTTCTTTTATAATGACCAATGATAAGTAGAGATTATATATGCATAAATGTGAATAAATAAAATTTATATGGGATTTACACATGGAAAAGGGGTTAAATTACTTTTTCTGATAGGTTCAGAGGTAAAACAGGGTAAATAAATTGTATTAGAAAGTTTATTTTAATTCTGTATAAGGAATCATTTTCTAGGATTAGAAATGCTTTCAAAATTAATTGGTTGACAATTGTTGGCGCCATCCTCATTGGAAGGGTTAAAATTGAACTGAGATACTAGGTTCCAAAGATATTTTAAAAAGAATTGTCCTATTTAATGTGCAAGATTACTTTTAAGATAATTTCCAACTTTGTGAGGTTCTCATTCTGACCAGATAATGTCTCAATATCTTTTTAGGTTTAAATTCCCAAATTCTCTTAGAATTCCTTGGCTTAGCAATGATTTTTTCTTTTTTATCTTTCACTAACCTCAGTTTACTTCTGTGATCTGATCTTCCATGGTTTCTTCACTTGAGCCTACCTTGTCCCAAAGTGTGAGATGTGCACCACCCCACTGGTCATTTAGGAAGTGATTTTTAAGAGCTACATAAATAAGACATTAAATAATACTAAGTCACTAATTATCAAATCTTTGGGGGAAAATAGTTTTCCCTTTCAGTGCTTTTCATTGGAGTCAAGGAGAAAAATCATTAACCTTTTTGGGTACTTGATATTTTCCTTTTTTAACCAAGTGAAAGAAGCTTTTGGACTTCAAATTTCAGTTGTCAAATAGATACGTTATTTTAGTGTTTATTATTTCAGTCTCCTTTACTCAAGGAATCTCTTTTGATTGATAATGGCAGTATAGCAGCTAAAAGACAACAGGTCTTCGCTCTCTTTGCAACTAGGTATGTTCATGTGTCTTAGTTATTTTATTTATTTATATATTTATTTATTCATTTATTCTAATTTGTTGTATATGACAGCAGAATGCATTTCAGTTCATATTACACATATGCAGCAAATTTTTCATGTCTGGTTGTACACAAAGTAGAGTCACACTGTTCGTGTCTTCATACATGTACTTAGAGTAATGATAACCATCTCATTTCCTGTCTTCCTTATTTCCAAACCTCCTCCCTTCCCCTTTCTCCCCTTTGCCCTATCTAAAGTTTGTCTATTCCTCCCATGCTCCCCCGCATCCCCATTATGGATCAACATCTTCATATCAGAGAAAATATTCGGCATTTGGTTTTTGGGGATTAGCTTACTTCTCTTAGCATAATATTCTCCAGCTCCACCCATTTACCTGCAAATGCCATGATTTATTCTCTTTTAATGCTAAGTAATATTCCATTCTGTATATAAACCACAGTTTCTTTATCCATTCATCTACTGAAGGGCATCTGGATTGTTTCTACAATTTAGCTATTGTGAATTGTGCTGCTATAAACATTGATGTGGCTGTTTCCCTGTAGTATGCTGTTTTTAAGTCCTTTGGGTATAAACCTAGGAGTGGGATAGCTGGGTCCAATGGTGTGGTTCCATTCCAAGTTTTCCAAGAAATCTCCATACTTCTTTTCATATTGGCTGCACCAATTTTCAGTCCCACCAGCCCCATCTTCTTCTCAGAAGATGATATATAATTAATCAACAAATATATGAAAAATTTTCAACATCTTTAGCAATTAGAGAAATGCAAATTGAAACTACTCTTAAGATTTCATCTCACGTCAGTCAGAATGGCAGCTATTAGGAATACAAACAACAATAAGTGTTGATGAGGATGTAGAGAAAAAGGCACACTCATATATGTGTCTTAGCTTTAGAGAGTGAGATAAGAAGAAATACCATTTGTGACATCAGTAAAGACACCCAGTGGGAGCTGATTCATCTACAATATGAACATTTTCTACCCTAGCCCTATTCTTCCTTCCTTCCTTCTCATATAAAAGAGATACAGCAACAACAGCTGAACTGGACTAAGAGTCAACCCTTAGAATAAGATTCAAGCTAGCAATGAAAGAGCAGAAAAATAGAAGGCTTCTGGTTTCTAATGACCATGATGCTTCTATATCTAAGATCAGGCTGCCTATCTTTGGACTACTTTGTAGGAGATAAATTTGTCTGTTTAAATCATTGTTATTTTAGGTGAGTTACAAAGAGGAATATGTTTCTTTTTCTTTCTCTTTTTGGTGGTGCTGGGGATCAAACCCAGGACCTCATGCATGCTCAGGAAACATTTTACCAATGAGCCACATCCCCAGTCCCTCAAGGAAAACATTTCTAACTTAAACAACAAGTGTTATTAATCTTCTAATTATGTCAGTGATACAAATATTTATAAATATTTCTAAAATAAATTTATTTTCTTGTTGTTCCATCATGGCCCTTTGGATTTGATTTGAATTTTGGAGTTTATTTTTGAGCAGTTTTAACTATCCATATGGACTGATACTTCATGACTTTTATTCTGTCTTCAAAGTCTTCCAAAGAACAATGAGAAAATTTACCATTCTTTTCAATAGGAAAAAAAATACAAAACCCATTCAATCTCACTAATACTTTGAGTCCATATTTGTAAATCTATATATATTATGAGATCTTAGTGATATAATTATTATAATTTTTTTGTGTACTCGAACTTTGCATTAGTTCATCACTTTTGGAATTATTTTATCATTATTCATCTATTATTAATAATTAGGCCAAACAAATGCAAATAATAATACAACATAAGAATCATGTAGTACTCCAAGTTTGAGGGACTTGAAGAATGATGTAAAAATAAAGTAAGTCATCATTCTTTAGTTTTCTACTTACATTGTCCAAATGGCATCTTTTAAGAACAGTCTAAGACTGGTGATACTATCTTAGTGGTCTGTTTTTCACTTTCATTGAAGCAGTTGAAAAATCACTATTTTACGTTTTCTGCCCAAGATGACAAAGGAAAGAAATAGATGAATCTGATCTAAAAATTTAAAAAAAATATATGAAGAGGAAGATAATAGCATTCTGTTTTGGGTAATGGTTGTGAAACTGGTCATATAAGCATAATTTGAGATTATGCATTTGCAGATGGTGATATCCTACATGAATTTTCTCAAACTCAAAAAGAGATGAGTGAACTGAATATTTCTAGGAATACAAGACAAAATCTGGCATTTTCATTCAATTTTATTTTAGGCGGGTATTTTGTGACAATACTTGCCAAAAGGATGTGTGGACAGGACTGTTTCATCTTTTATGATGCTTGTATGCCAGAATGTACTTGATTTAGTAAGGTTTGCTGTGTTTAATTTCTTATAAAATAATTTTAAGCAGTTTTTCCTATCCTTTGAGTCTCATGTGTATTATTTGTAAAATGACTTAAAATATAAAACGTACAAAAGGGCCCACTTGGTTCAGATGACTAAGGTTGCTGACTTTTTTTCCTGGTATATGGCGTTAAGAAATAGGGAGATAATTAGATGATAATTATTCAGTTAATGAAAGTTCTAGTTAATAAAAATTCTAGAATAAAGTGAAAAAAAATCACAGACATTACTATATGTACAGTTTGGGAAACATTTCTTTGTTCTACCTTCAACTTGCTAAGTGATGTTTTTTACACTTTTTGATATTTTCCTGTTTTTGGAATTTCTTACTATGAAAAATTACTGCTTAATGGTATAGTTTAGGAAGATTAAAAAAAAAGTCCTGGAGATGAATGATGGTTATATTCACCTAAAATGCCATTTAATTGTACACTCAAAAATAGTTAAAATGGTAACTTTTAAAATTCATATTTTACTCAATTAAAACAAATTTGCCTCCTCTAACAACTACATACATTAATCAAATTAATACCCAAATTTATTTTTGTAGAATTCTTTTATTAATGGCTTATTAGTGCCTTTATTTTGGATGCTTTATATTTTGGGGGGCAGAATTACTATTATATAGATATTGTACTGTATGAATATGCTCAGTTCAGCAGCATATAGAATCCTGAAGCACTCATTTTGATATTGGTATACAAAGGGCACAATATTAATTTAAATACATTATACTACTTTTAATTAATCTATCTATCTATAAATAAATTTAATTAAACTAACAAATGATGAGATGCCCCAATTCCATTAATTCTTTTGAAACTATTGTGCACAATGTGAAGGTCAAAGGAGGCTAATGCATTCATATGGCTGAGATGAATTAGTTTTGCCAGGCAGCTTCCTTTGTGTTTCTTCAGTTTCTGAATCAAGCTGCATGTGACAAGATTCTTACACTTGAATATTAGCATCTAAGACCCCTTAGAGTCTACAGTTTGCATTTGTTCCTTATGTGTCTGGTTTCCCACTGGCTTCATTCCACTCCATATGACTCATAATACCATCCACATTTGAATCTGGTAATACTTTGATTTTTAGTTTCTAGATTATGATGGAGGGACCATCACATCCACAAAATTTGAATTCATAAGAATTCAATAAAGACAGATCTGATCAAGACCAGAAGGCATGGGAAGAATAGTGTGAATGAAGTAAGAGATAAAACCATGTCTACATAAAAATTAAGTTTCTCTTGATTTGTTGAGGTTTATTAGGAACAGGTTTCCTGGCAAACAAATTTTCTTAAGTATGCTATTGTACTAAGATGTATGGAGTTTGTATAATGAATTGTGATGCAGGAAAAGTGTTTTGTATGTTCCCTTTGAAAATTTCTATTTGTATGCTTAATGTTGCCGTCACATTTCTAAATAGACTCCAGTTTTTCCTAGGAAATTGAAATGCCTTTGTGCTCTATTCATTACAGGGATTTTCCTGAAATTAAAAAAAAAAAAAAGAAGAAAGAAAGAAAACAACAAAACACATTTCCACCAATGGGGTCCTTTCAGAACACCTACAGAGGAGATAAAAAATATATTGTAGTACATTGTATTGATGTCAACAGAACTGTGTGTTTTTACCCTGGTGTGATGTCAGAACAATGCAGGGCATCTTTCACTGTGCCAACTCACTGGAATAAAAGACCCATTCAGAGAGAAACCCTCGGATGGTCACAGTTTTTAGGAGTTTTTATGCATGGCCACACAAGTTTATAACTCTAAACTTTTCTTACAATGCATTATATTCTCTTTCCATTGCAGCTGAGTTTCCGTATTAAAAAGTGAGTATTTTTATATCTAGCAGCTGAAACATCTATTCATTCTTTAGCTAAAAAAATAAAAAAATAAAATGTTTTCTAGAATGACTGTTTCTCAAGGCCAGGGCGAACAAATTTCATTCATGCTACTTTCTAAAACCCCTGGTGTTAAGATTGACAGCAGAATGTAGATTTCATAGGTCCTGCCACACAATCTCCACAGCCACTCAAATAGGAGATTAACAGATGTGGGTTGGTTAATGTGGATGGTTCAGAGGATGCTTTGAGGTGATATTAAGACATTTTGAATTTTTATGCATTAAACAAAAACAAGGCACTTCATTTTAAGTAGCTGGTGTTTGGAGAAAAAGATAAAGCACTGTGCTTTAGTTTAGGAGTCCTCTCTTCTGTTTTGTTGTTGATGTTGTTAAACACTCCTTTCTCTAATTACAAAAGTTAATTTTGACTATTGAGAATGGAATTGCATATAAAAAGAATAAATTATCTCATAATTCTTTTTCCTACTCCACCTATTGATATCCATGTTGGTGTATACCTTTTCTTTGGAAGATATATATTGTAAAAATGGGTCACACAGAACATGTGATTTTGCAACCTCATTCTAATCAGTATACCATGAACTGTCATTTTTAATGGCTGTCAAGTACTTTTTATTGATGAAATATTAGTTTAAAACAATAGCTTGTTTATGACATGTAGGTTTTTCATGTTTTTTTAAATAATTCATTTATTGCTATTTTTAATCTTTTTAAAATTCTATCCCCTTTTGTCTGAGTTTATATATCTCTGCTTCACCCATATTCCTCCAACAGATGGACGGTCAGACTCTTCTTTTTGTTTGTGTTTTTAATTATAAACAAAACCTGTCATAATCTTCCTGGGATATATATCTATGTGTATATGTAGAGATTTCCATAGAAGTGCTTCCTAGAAGAAAACTATCTGTATAACAGGATGTGGGGATTTTTATTTTAATATTGCCAAATTTTTGTTTAAAAAGTTGTATCAGTTTACACCCCCCAGGGACAGTGTGAATTCCCATTTTCGCACATTCTCTCAAATAAGATAAATAAAAATTTGCCAACTTTACAGGCAGTAATTCATAAGTAGCTTAATTTTCATCACCTTAATACTCTTAAAAATTGAGCATCATTTTATTTATTTTTTTATTTTTTTTGAGCATCATTTTAATGTTTAGGGTCTGTGTTTCTATTTCAGTGAATTTTCTCTTTGAGTTATTGGTGTATTTTTTTTTTACTAAATAATATTTTTTTATTGATTTATTAAAAACTTTTAACCTTTTTTCTACATGTCTGGTGAATGTGTTCTTCTAATCTATCACTTATGTTTTAATTTCACTTATGATACTATTTTTATATACAAATGTTTTTAATTGTAGTCTGAATTTCATTTTCTTTATGAACGACAGGTAAATTATGCCTATCCTGAGAAAGATCTTCCCTCAAACATTATAAAAATAGTTTTCCTCTAGGGTTGTTATGTTTAGATATTAAATTTATTTGAAATTTGTTTTGTTCAATGGTATGAAGAGGCGATCTGACTTTGTATTTTTCCCAGAGAGTACCCAGTTATCTCCCAACCATTTCTTTTCTATTCTGACTCTTTGCCGCTGATTTCAAATATCTACTTAATATACTAAATGGTCATATCTATTTGAATCTGTTTTTCTAGTCTGTTCCCTGTTCAAATAATACACTACTTTAATCTCATAGCCTTTTGTTGTGTTTCATTGTCTGGAAGGAAAAAAAAAAGATATTACTTCTTCAAGCAAAACTGCTGGGTGAAATTGTATGCTAAGTTTTAAGGCTCTTGCAAGGCTGTACTAATTCATACCCTTGCTGGAGGTAAATACAAGTGATCATTCACTTCACCTTGCTAATAGTTATATATGTTTATTTCATATATTTTACTCATATTTTAAAAATTCCTAATTATTAGGTGAAAATGGTATCTCCTAAAGCTTTATTGTAGCACATTTTTCATTACTAGTAAGGCTGAACTCTTTCATACACTCATTGAATTTTGCAGTTATTTTTAAATCTTTCCAGTTCAATTTCATGTGTTCATATTGGGGATATGTGTGTTTTCATAATAGCTCAGGCCTTACTTAACTAAGGAGAATATAATAGTTGATCCAGGAGCTGAGCAATTTGAAGCCAAACACTGAGGATCTTTTCTACCATTAGGAGAGTACGATAATGGTATCCAACCTGTGTTCAGCTCGGTTCTGAAGGCCTGCATTCCTTTGCTGATTAAATCCTCTCAATACCACACTACCAGGGAGGCATTATGTCAACCCTCACTTTCTAATGAAAAACTGGGGTTCAAAGCCATATGGCCAGCAAGTGGCAGGGCCACCTTGTAAACCCCTGTAGTGTGACCTCTGAGTCCAAAGCTTTCAAAAGGGTCTGTTGAACTGTGTTGTTGTTTCCCCAGGTCAACCACAGATGTACACTGAGGGCCCCAGGCTCAGGCCAGTAAAGACAGAAACAGTTTCCTGTCCCCTTAAAAGTCAAAGTCTTTGGAAAAAATAGATTTGAGGATTCAGAGTCAGAAGCACTGTGGGGACCTCTCTGTAGTGACAACCATGGGGAAGACTGTATCACTTGTGGCGACAAAATCATTTATTGATGAAAACATTTCTAAGCAGCCATTTCAAAATGCTCAAAATGCTGTGGAGGCATAGCATTAAGTTTTTTTTTTTTTTTTGAAAAGTAATAACAGTCTTAGTTTCGTAAAAAGTCATCCTTACTTGGAAGGGTGAGTTGCAGTTATTTGTATATTTAAAAATATAGAGTGGGATGCTACTGTTTTATCTGATTAAAATGTGCTTACTTTTAACTTGTAATGTTGCAGATGAAGAGTTTATAATTTTTCAAAAGTAGAAATGTCAGGTCTGTCATATTTATTATTTGCACCTGTCTGTTTTGTGAAGTTTAGTTACAACTACATAATCTATAAGTTTACATAGTGCATTGACTCTTAAAAAAAAAAAGTAGTGCTTTTTTATTTGGTCTTCTACAGTTGGTTAAATTAAAATGATCCAAAAGTTCAAATGGGTAACTGAACACAGTTATTATGTATAACTATAAAGCTCTAATAAAAAATAAAATTATAGTAAAACTTTAAAAAAAAGTGATGTGGCTTTCTTAGTATATCATGTCAGGAGACTAAATGCCTTTTTGCTTTTGACAGATTTCCAAATTGTTAAACATATAAATTAGATCATGTCACAAATCGGTGGGTTTCCATTTTTCTGAGGGTAAAATACCAACTCTTGTATAACCTTGCACAGTTTCACCCTCTACTTTAATTCATGCATACTATAAGACTGAACACAAAGTAAAAATAAGAAGCTTAATTTTGCCTATTGAAAGTAAGGGGAGGGGCGGGGGCTGTAGCTCAGTGGCAGAGCATTTGCCTAGCATGTATGAGGCACTGGGTTCCATCCTTAGCACCACATTAAAAAAAAAAAAAGAAGAAGAAAGAAAGTAAGGGAAGAGACTCCCACAACCATTCTCTATTCTTTATTGTTTTGTAGAAAAATATTTGCTGGCTGTATGAAGGGTGAGGTATCTTTCAGTCATTGGAATCTCTTAGTGGATTGCCTGTGATGCATATCATATTCTGATTTAATCCTTACTCAGTAAGGAAATTTTTTAGTTTGTGAAGAAGTTTTCTGGATTGGGAGGAGATTTTGTTTTCAATTACATTTTCCCAACACTCTGTCCCATTGTCTCCCTATAGTTTTCTTTCATATCTTGAAAAGTATTCAGCTGTAATTACTATAAATAACCCTCTGTCTGAAATCCTCCACTTTCCTTAACCTCTGTTTCTAAGTGGGTCACTCCATTTTTCAGGACTGCACTCATATATAATCACCATGAAGAAACCTCCCTCTATCAGCCTAAGAAAAGCTACTCCTTACAGGGTCTCTTTATCGCATCATGCTGTTTATGTCTTGCTGAGTACTTAGTGCAATCTGCAGTTATTTTTAAAAATTTGTTCTAATTAGTCAGACATGACAGTAGAATGCACTTTAATACATCATACATAGATGGATTATAATTTCTCATTCTTCTGGTTGTACATGATGTAGAATCCCACCAGTCATATATATGGACATAGGGTAATAATATCTGATTCATTCTACTCTCCTTCCTACCCCTAAACCCCCTCTCCTTCCTTCACTCCCCTCTACCTAATCTAAAGTAACTCTGTTCTTCCCTAGCCACTCCCTCCTTATTGTGAGTTAGCATCCACATATCAGAAAAAACATTTGGCCTTTGTTTTTTGGGGATTGGTTTGTTGTGCTTAGCATGATATTCTTCAACTCATCCATTTACTGGCAAATGCCATCTTTTCATTCTTCTGTAAGGCTGAGTAACATTATATATATATATATATATATATATATATACACACACACACATATATATCACATATATGTATATATACGTATATATACATACATATATCACATTTTCAAAATTTTATTTATCGATTTCTTGATGTGTTGTTAGTGTATTTCCTTTCACTACAGGAGGAAGAGATTCCCCTCTAACTCCAATCCACCTGTCTCTTTCACAGTTAAATTCTCCATACCTACAACAGTGCCTGGCAAAAATGGGTGCTTGGTGAACATTTGTGGAATGAATCAATGCATGGATGAATAAGACGAGAATGCTAAGCAGGGGAGGGTAATTGTGTAATGAAAAAATACATCTGCTTTTATTTTATTCCCTATCAAGTTGTGGGTGTCTCATTTTTTAGCAGTGTTTGTATAAATGATCTTGTAAAATAATTATATCCAGGGAATAATACATACTTGAATGAAACATGGAATTATAAAAAAATCATACTTGGATAAAAATAGGCCCAAATACTTTTTTTTAATAGGAAGATCTGCAATATTTACAATAAGACTCACTCAAATATTTTATAATGACTTTCATGTTAATTCTGGATACACCTAGGGCCATTTGAATTGTGGGTTGACTAATTGGCCAGTGTGAAGATCAGTTAGTCCTAAATAAAGAGCAGGAGACAAATGCTAAGAAGGAGAAAGCAGAGAACCAGGTATTCAGCAAGTCTGTGTTAACGCATCCTTCTGGACAAAGAGTGGACCTTCTGCATGAAAGAAGAGGCTTTAGGAGTTGAAGCTGACACTTAGGGGAAGACTTAAAGCAGTGCTTCCCAGCTTTGGGCTTGCATCAGACTGCCCTGGAGAGCTTGTTTAACCCAGGTTTCTGAGCCTCAGCCTCAGAATTTCCCATTCAGTAGGCCTGGGAAGAGCCTGGAGATTTTTCATCTTAACAAGTATCCAGGTGATGCTGATGTTGTTGATCCAGGCACAACACTTTGAGAACCACTGCTTTTAGGTATTGTTTGACTAGTAACAGTAGATGGAGTTTGTTTATGACAATTTTTTTGAGAGCTGACCATGGCTTTTTGAATACTTAAATGTACGTTCCCCTTTTTCTAATTGCCAAGAGAAGGATCTTTTTTGTATGCTCCATGTTTAAGGCTTCCCTCTCTCTAATTCAGCTTTTATCTGTACAGCATGTATTAGGTACATTACTTCATTTAATCTTTATAATCACACACCAGGATACATATTATATCTCCATTTTATACACAAAGAACTTAAACCTCAGAGAAGTTTGTTTCTATCCAGTGTTTCACACCTAGTCAGTGATATGCCAGAGCTTCCTCTTTTCTCTGACTCCAGGCTTAGGACTCTTTTCACCATGTTGCTTCTCAGCCTGAGAAATTAAAACTAATTTTGATTTAAGACTAAAGCATAACATCTTGAGTTGTTATAAGACTGCAGTGGAAATTACTCATTAGTTTGCCTTTAGTCTAATCTGACATAGAAGGCTAGTTAAGATTAAAAAAAAGTGTTCTAATGTGAAATACTGTATTTTGGTACTTTGGTTATCCAAGAAAGATGGCATCCTTGATTACCAGGAGGATCAGAATCTAAGTAATTTATCTAAGTTGCAAAAACAAATTGATCTTTTTTTGCTTAACTGTCCATATGATTCAGTGAATTCTCAGAGACCCAAGAAGTTGTCCTTCACATCCCAGAAATGCATGGATCACCTTGAAAAATCTCCTCAAAACTTAGAAGTGAACAAGTGATTTCATGATTATGTTTCTTTCTCTTAGCCACAACTGATGGCCAGTAGGAAGGCATTGAAATCCAGTTCAAACTAACACTACTTATAATGTCTTGATATTTTAGACTTTCACTGCATCATTCATCCTGGGATAATAAAAATGGTTGTTAAAATTTATACCATATTAGTCTGATTAACACTGAGATGGGTACAAATAAAGGATTGAAGAGAAATATTTACTTCACAAGGCTGGGGACTTTAATATACAGAAAGCTGCATAAATCTGCAGATGTTCTAATTAGATTCAGCTGAGCTGCTTCAGAATGCAAGATAACATGGATTTCCTCTGCCAAGCACCAAGAATAACTTTTCTGATGCAAAATTGTTCAAGTTTCAATATTGAAACATAAAATATTCTAGCCCAAGGGATAGATTCCTTTCAAATCAATTTCTTCATTGACTCAGATTCTTTTAGCACTTGTTATTCCTTTAAGATTTAAACAGAATTTGCTAAAGGATACCCTAATGGTACTCTTCTCAGGTTATAGGACCTGGAATCCTGTTTTCTGTTAATAGTTAAACATTAACCTTAGATCACAGAAAACCATGAAGGAGGTTATTCATTTGGTGCTTAATTTACAATAAAGAAGTAGTTTAGGTCATGAGAAAATCTGGCCCAAAAAGATGATGACATTACATCTGGGGGTGGAGTTCGCGGGTGTGTTTTGCTAGTTGACTTATATTTTCTTCCCTTGAATATACATGTGTTCTTCATGTGTGTCCTGGCAATTCACCAGTCGTCCAGTGAATCTTACCAGAGCTTTTGTTGAGGCCCAAGTTACAGCATAGGGAGAGGAATGAGCCCTCCTCTGGCATGGGGATGTCACTTGATCTCCAAAGGTATGGAGATCCCTTTGTTATCCAACTTTCAAGTTTTTCACCACTAGAATGCTTTATATTTCTGTATGCCCCTGGACTCTGGCTGTCAGATCCAGCTGGGCATTTTGATTTAACTGTTTCTCACTCTCAGTAAGGTGAGGGAGAATGTTCCTTTCAGGGGATGTCAAGAGGCAGTGTGACAGAGGCTGTGTCTTGAACCTCACGTTCCATTGACTGCCCTTTAGACAAACCACCTTTTGGTCAATATTCCCTCAATTATATTTGATATACCAGCCTATTCTCCTTAATTAAAATGTTGGCAGGCAATCATCTTGTCAATTTATGCCAAGGCTTTTTACTTAAATAATCTCCATGTTTTACAATTTCCCATTTTGAATAGTAAAAGGATAATTTCATAAACTCTCTGAAAGACAATCTCTTGTAAACACAAATTTTATCTCCTTCATAATCTTTTTGAATCTCTGAATTTGTGTGGAACAAAGACTACATCGCTCAAGTAGTCTTTGTAGTTTTAATTTATTAATAAAAACAATACAGTTGTGAAAGCCATTTGCAGGAAATTGATATGAAATAGATGTTAGTGTGGCATGAGCATCAGTTTGCTACATTAGGAACAGTGAACATAGAAAATCAACATTATTTATAGACTTACTAGTACTGTAGAATCTGAGTGAGGAACATTATAAAGAAGTAGACCAAGGTCCCTGCATTTACATTTAACCTTTGATTGTCTAGTATGTAAGTCACATTATATTGTTTACTACACATAGTACTTATATATATTTATATATCACTGATATAAAAGCAAACTGGTCACTGATGTAAAAAACTGAACAGTGCCTTCACTGTATAAAGAACTCGGTAACTGAATTTCTTCAGCCCATCCTACATCCTCTTCTCACTTCTTGGGTATTTTCTTTTGTAACTTTCATCAGAGAATAGGTTGGGAATTAAAAGAAGATGAAATTGGATGAAGCTTATTAGAATGCTTTGCAGCACATTGCGCAGGGAAATATTGGCAGCAAGTTTGAACACGGGTAAAATGAGTACAAGAATGATGAGTACCTCTTCTAATTCCAAGACAGCTTTCTTATTAGCATGGATTATGGAGATGCAGCTGCATGGTGGGCAGAGACTGATATGTCATAGCTTGGAGACATTCCAAGAGAGCTAGGTCTTCAATGGGTCAGGTCAGATGTTCTCAGCCTGTAGATGTCAACTCTAAGGACATGTCCAAGTGGCAGCCATTTCCCCATCTACTTAGCATGACCCAGACCTTGGTTGTCAGGGGCTTCTAGCCTATGATAATAATCTTTCAGTCTTTATTTATTCAGTTCATCCTGAATGCCACTGGGACATCAAACTCTAAACCATCCCTTGATTCTCAATTTTGAGGTTTATTCACCAGGCTAGGTTGCTGTGGAACACTGTCCTAGGTGAAAATATAAAAATTTGCCTTTATTATGTGCTCCAGTGTAAATAACTACCCCCCCATCACTAGATAATAACAGCTGGTTCCTTTGAATTGAATCCTAGAAATAAAATTAGAGTGGTTTGTGTCCCTGAATCTAGCAGAAGCACTTTAGCAACAGCCAGCATGCTTATGGGAAGAGAGAAGAGTAGGAGCTGTGTTCTCTTTACCTCATCTTAACTAAATAAACCACACTGTAGTAGCAGGCTTTCCTTCAAACCTTGGTTCAATAGACACTTATTCTCTCTTCCTTTGTTCATTCTCCCTTGCACATCATCTCAGTGAGATGGCATATATCAGAGATGAGAGTTCTGCTTCTGCTTTAACATCTTAGACAAGTTAACTGAAGAATGGATTTTTAGATTGACTGTCATCTCACTAACCATACCTACCTCCAAGTTAAACAATGTCTGCTTTGCTTTGAACTAGAGCTGGTAGTCTAGATAGAGTTAATGCTCATTAGCAGGCTGCAGAGGCCCGCCCCCCTGGATCTTCTTTTGCCAGATAGTGTGATGTCACGCCTTACCTCCTCTGATAGAATCTGGAAAGAGGCTGAGACTACAGGTCTGGGAGAGGGACATGCACCAGGAAACAGCCCTATTGTCCCTTCACTTGGTAACAGTCTCACATACAGCAACACCTTCAGCTCCCAGGATAAAAGCAGGTGTTTTGCTTTAATTAAGGCCAACAAAGACTTTTCTGTTCTCAATAGGCTTATATTTTTAGACACTAGGTAAGGAGGAAGAGAACATTATTCCATTCTGTGCATAAAAATAAAGATTCAGCATGAACTGCGTAATTAAGAACTGAAAGGGGGAAAATGCAATTCAATTAAAACTGACAGAATAATACAAGGAATCAATGGCTTTATTTGGTGTTTAATGATGATACTGTTTTCACTTCATTATACATGAGTCATAACCAGCTTTGCCTTAGTTTAATTGTATTCCTTACAGAGTAAACTGGAGTATGCAATTTGCAGTAGACTCATCAATTAAGAAGAGGCTTATTTAAGATTATCATAAATTGATCCCTGAAACTAAAATCAAATTTTTCCCATTTCAATATATTAATTTATTGGAATAATGGACAGTGTTAGGCATAGGCAGGGAGAGACATTGGTGGCAGGAGGTGAAGAGAAGTGTACAAAGGCCAAAGACTGATTTACATTAAAAAAATGAGAGTAGTATGATTCCAGTGGCAGAAATGATATGGAAATGCATTTTTGATCCACTGAACTGAAAAAAAAAAACATGATGGTATTTTAGGCTGGAGAGGAAATGCTAGATTGAGCTGCCTATGTAAAATGAATCATGGAATTGGCATAAAATCAAGTGAAACAGAAATATATCATTTCTATATGTGGCCTTATGGCTATTGGGTTTTAAAATTGGGAATGAAACCAAGGAGAGCATAAAGAAGAGTTAAGTGTTGGAAGTTTGGCTACGTGAGTACTTTGTGGAATTAATGTTGTAATATAGACTGTTGTACTATTGGGCACATTCATTACAATAAACTTCTTGGGTATTCTACTCAATAGAGTATGTACTGTTTGCCAATTGCTCTGTGAATCCCAACATAAATTAGCAGTAAATACTAAATTACTACAGGGCTGGGGATGTGGCTCAAGCGGTAGCGTGCTCGTCTGGCGTGCGTGCGGCCCGAGTTCGATCCTCAGCACCACATACAAACAAAGATGTTGTGTCCGCCAATAACTAAAAAATAAAATATTAAAATTCTAAAAAAAAAATACTAAATTACTACAGCCTTAGGATCTTACAGGTTGTTCATAGTAAAATGTGTCTACTTTATGTCTTATTGCATTAGTAATGTGGTTAAATGTTTCCTCTTTCCCAAGCTTGACTAAATTTCTAGTGTACTATATAAACATACAAAGAGATTGTCATGCACCCATGATAACCATGCTCCTCAAGAGCTTTTAATAGATTTGTTTGGGGAATACTAATTTTTCCCCTCATTATGGGATCAAGGAGACCTGCTTAACTGGCCATCTAAGACTTTCTTATATAGGCTGGATCTTCCCTTAGTAAACACTTTTTTTTTTTTTTTTGTACTCGGGAATGAAACCCAGGAGTGTTTTACCATTGGGCTACATCCTCATTCCTTAAAAATTTTATTTTTTAAAAAATTTTGAGAGAGAACCCTAAAGAGAGAAATAGAAGAAGATCTTAGAAGATGGAAAAATATACCCTGTTCATGGATAGGCAGAACTAACATCATCAAAATGGCGATATTACCAAAAGTTCACTATAGGTTTAATGCAATGGCAATCAAAATCCCAACGGCATTTCTTGTAGAAATAGAGAAAGCAATCATGAAATTCATATGGAAAAATAAAAGACCCAGAATAGCAAAAACAATGCTAAGCAAGAAGTGTGAATCAGGCGGTATAGCGATACCAGACTTCAAACTATACTACAGAGCAATAGTAACAAAAACAGCATGGTACTGGTACCAAAACAGGCGGGTGGACCAATGGTACAGAATAGAGGACACAGAAACCATTCCACAAAACTACAACTATCTTATATTTGATAAAGGGGCTAAAAGCATGCAATGGAGGAAGGATAGCATCTTCAACAAATGGTGCTGGGAAAACTGGAAATCCATATGCAACAAAATGAAACTGAATCCCTTTCTCTCGCCATGCACAAAAGTGAATTCAAAATGGATCAAGGAGCTTGATATCAAATCAGAGACGCGCCGTCTGATAGAAGAAAAAGTTGGCTATGATCTACATTCGGTGGGGTCGGGCTCCAAATTCCTCAATAGGACACCCATAGCACAAAAGTTAATAACTAGAATCAACAAATGGGACTTACTCAAACTAAAAAGTTTTTTCTCAGCAAAAGAAACAATAAGAGAGGTAAATAGGGAGCCTACATCCTGGGAACAAATCTTTACTCCTCACACTTCAGATAGAGCCCTAATATCCAGAGTATACAAAGAACTCAAAAAATTAGACAATAAGAGAACAAACAACCCAATCAACAAATGGGCCAAGGACCTGAACAGACACTTCTCAGAGGAGGACATACAGTCAATCAACAAGTACATGAAAAAATGCTCAACATCTCTAGCTGTCAGAGAAATGCAAATCAAAACCACCCTAAGATACCATCTCACTCCAGTAAGATTGGCAGCCATTAGGAAGTCAAACAACAACAAGTGCTGGCGAGGATGTGGGGAAAAGGGTACACTTGTACATTGCTGGTGGGACTGCAGATTGGTGCAGCCAATTTGGAAAGCAGTATGGAGATTTCTTGGAAAGCTGGGAATGGAGCCACCATTTGACCCAGCTATTCCCCTTCTTGGTCTATTCCCTAAAGACCTAAAAAGAGAATGCTACAGGGACACTGCTACATCGATGTTCATAGCAGCACAGTTCACAATAGCAAGACTGTGGAACCAACCTAGATGCCCTTCAATAGACGAATGGATAAAAAAAATGTGGCATTTATACACAATGGAGTATTACTCTGCATTAAAAAATGACAAAATCATAGAATTTACAGGGAAATGGATGGCATTAGAGCAGATTATGCTAAGTGAAGCTAGCCAATCCCTAAAAAACAAATGCCAAATGTCTTCTTTGATATAAGGAAAGTAACTAAGAACAGAGTAGGGACGAAGAACAGGAGAAGAAGATTAACATTTAACAGGGATGAGAGATGGGAGGGAAAGGGAGAGAGAAGGGAAATTGCACGGTAATGGAAGGAGACCCTCAGGGTTATACAGTGGAGGGGGTAGAAAGAGAGGAGGGGAGGGGAGGGGAGAGGTGGGGAGGGGGGCGGGTGGATGATGGGAAAGGCAGCGGAGCACAACAGACACTAGTATGGCAATTTGTAAATCAATGGATGTGTAACTGATGTGAATCTGCAATCTGTGTATGGGGTGAAGGTGGGAGTTCATAACCCACTTGAATCAAAGTGTGGAATATGATATGTCAAGAAATTTGTAATGTTTTGAACAACCCACAATAAAAAATTATTAAAAAAAAAAATTTGAGAGAGGGTCTCCTTAAATAACTGAGTCTGGCCTTAAACTTGGCGATGCTCCTGCCTCAGCCTCCCAAATTGCTGGGATTACAGGCATGCACCACTGTGCTTCACTGTATATACATCCATCTGACTCTTTTCTGTTTTCTAGTATCAGGGTAACCTGACTGGGCCATCCTAGATCAGCTCTCTTTGCCAGTGATTCTTTTATGGCAACCTATACTGGATAGAGAGAAAACAACAAGACAAAAAGAAAAAAAAATGTTTTTAAGAGTCTTCAAGACTATAAATAAAATAAGAAAGCTATACTCTGTAGATGTGGTTGATAATCTTAAATTTATAATGACACATCTATAACAGTCATTTTTATATCATCTTAAACACTTTAGATGTTCCTTTTGATTTTTGTTTTTAGACATTGAAAAAATATAAGCATTTGAATAGACATAAGCATTGATGGGAAGGTTTTTCAGATATTTACTTGAATTACCTCTTAAACAGTTTATTTAAAGTAGATCATCAAGATCAGATATATGGGTAAATATGTACATATATTAATTTCACACATAATTTTAAGAAAGCTAGAATTAAATTGCCATTACTCTTTCAAGTTCCAAGATTATTATTGGCAAACTGTACCATTTTCTTGGATGATTAAAAATAAGAACTATTATTTATAAAGCAGATAAAGCTATAAAATTATAGTAAATAAGATGTACTACATATGATTTGTATCCTAGTAGTGAAAAATGGACCCTGACTCATTCCAACTCTCTTATTCATTATAGTCTGTAAATAGCATAGTTCAATTGCTAGACAGTCACATAGATGTAGGAATGTAGTTAGTTGCTATGGAGCAATATGTTATGCTGCCCATTTTAGTATTCCTGCAAATGACCTTGATCTTGCTGTACTGTGTGTTAGTTAGCAGAACAACCGAGTCACAGATGGAAAACCTGTATTTGTTTGGAGTTGTAGTATTCACTGGTATATTCCAGATGCCTCCACATGAGAATGCCTCCACATGAAGCAGGTAGGAATTTCAGTCTCTCCTCGATGATTTAGGCATTATACTAAATGCTAGGTATTTTGTTTAATAAACACTTCATAGCACTGACTACGTACCAGTCACTGACTCATGTACTTCCATAATCATTCTGTAAGGTATATTTCCCTCCTTTCACAGATGAGTGAAACCAAGTCACAGAGAAGTTGAGGAAATTTGCCCAGGGTCACATGGACAGTAAGTGGCAGAGCTTAGATCAGAACCCAGGCCAACTAGCTCCAAAGTCCATTCTCTTAACCACAAGATAGGGTCAGGAGGAGGGGGCTGGGGTTGTGGCTCAGTGGTAGAACGCTCGCCTACCACGTGCAAGGCCCTGGGCTTGACCCTCAGCACCACATAAAAATAAATGAATAAATAAAAATCAAGGTATTGTGTCCAACTACAACTAAAAAATAAAATTAAAAAAAAGTTAAAAAAAAGACAGTCTCTGTCTTCCTGCAGTTTATAGTCCAGAAGGGATGCAGACAATACACAGATAAACAAAAGAGAAACAAAATAATTATGAGCTGGGCTGTGATAGTGCTAGGAAAGGAGTAAATTCTGCCTGGGGTGATCATTCAAGCTGAGGCAGGAAGGATGAGATAGAACCAGCCAGGAGCAGGGCTGAAGTGGGAAGGCCTCTAGTGCCCAAGAAACCCAGTAGGGACCATAGGGCAGGGGCAGCCCCCCCCCCCGCCCCCCCAGGATAGGGTGAGCCAGAGTAGGACTCCAGACAGAGTGCTCAGAAAGATGCTCCATTAGACAGAGAAAACTATTTTCTTAGATGGGTCATAATATTTCTTGGGAGTTTGGGGAGTTTGAATGGGGATGAGAAATATATGAAGGGAAGGAAGGAGGGCAAAAATGGAGATGGGTCCCAGAAATTTTAGGGAAGTGGCCATTCCCCAACTAAGTCAAAGACAGTGAGTTTAGGGGCAATCTGTCCCTATATCCTGGATCAGGTGTGCATGGAAGCAACACGCCCCAGTCTCACTAGAGAAACTGGCTGTTGTATGTAGACACGCGGGGATATGGATCAATTCTCAGAGACTCTGGGGCTCCTGCCTGCCACTGAAGCCAAACAGATCCTGGTCCTCAGGGACCAAAAGAGCGAAGAGAATAGCCAGGCTTGAAGGGATAATGCAGCAATTATGGATGTCTCCGGGGAAACTATGCATAGACAAATAGCAAATGCCCTCAGCAGTTCTTATTACACTACTCTCCCCAGAGAGTTTCCCAGAAGAACAATGAAGTTGCTGATGGTCAGGAATTAATTGCCCAACACCTTTGTAGAATGGAAGCTTCCAAAGGAAGGAGTATCATGGAAAAAATAAAGTTGGCCTCCTACATGTCTGGTTCCTACCTGCTTCGTGTGGAGGTGTCTTCTGGGTTTGCTAAAATCCTACCTGCAGCCAGTAGCCAGTTGATTACAGGCATAAAGCCAAAGCATCTGGAGGCAACATGGGTCATCCTGTGGGAGAGCCGCTGGACAGAAATGAGGTCGGCTCTCAGAAGTCACTATTGATTTTGGAAATATCAGTGGGCTGTTGTAAGGCTGAGTTCCAAAAAGTGTAAGAGAATGTTTTAAAATTCCGGGGCAGATAAAAAGTGGTCTTCTGAAAAAAGGGAGAATAGGTGAAGCTATAGTTAGTTTCTTTTTTTTTTAACTGTTAATTTTTAGTAAATTAAATCATTGAGTTCCAGAAGAATAGCTAGGAAGGGGGAATTCTGAAGATTTTTTTTTTGTGTGGCTTCTAACTTGGACTTTTAAAATGAACTAATACTCTCCCAGGGGTGGGGCGGGGGAGAAAGTATCACCTGCTGGTACTTTTCTTTAGTCTGAGAAATGGCCACCAAAGTAAAGGTGGGTAGAATCCCCTCAGTAGAGCCTATTCTTAATTTGTCAGCAATGCAGCGCTCCACAGGGTTTGCATGTGTGAGCACAAACACACACACGGAGATTCTATGCCTGGGAGAAGTGGGGAATAAAGTGGGGAACAAGTCTCATCTGCAAGAGCGGTTCATAGGGGGATGGCTTCTAAAACTCTAGGAAAAGTACACATCACCTTTAAAATAAATGGTCTGCTTTGATCTTATAAAAAGAAATGAACATTTGTCACAGAATATTCAATTATAAAAGGATATCCCAGGGATCCAGGAAACCAGGAAAAATTCAGAAAGTATAGATGAGGCTTGAAGGTTGCCCAGTTGCCTTTTGAAACAAACATCCTTTACTAGGACTGATGATGGTGACTGGAGATTAGAGTGGGAATGAGCAGCCAGAGACAGCTCCTCACACACCCAGTAATGTGACAATCTTCAGAGTCATGCCTATTAATGCACTTAGAAGGAACAATCTTACTGTTGTGTGGATAACTACCCGAAGGGAGGGAAATATTAAAAATATGTTAAACCTCCTGTACAAGTTTAAATTGTTTTACAGTTTTCTGTAGCATGATTTACCTGGTTGAGTATAGGCATGAACAGGAAGCAATTCTAGAGGTAAATGAAGATAGGAAGGGATTAATGGATAATGAGAATGGCATTCTATCGATTGAAAGTTACATGAGGTTATAGAATTTTAATAGTGAGAGCACTTGGACAAAGACTTTTTATTAATAATAGACTAGACTTTATTTCAGAAAATACAAAACACATATGACAAAACATGAACTCTGACATCAGAGTAAGGGATCTTTTTAATTTTAAAAGTTGGAGGAGTTATAGATTTTGGAGTTAATGAGACTAGAATGTGATTGGGGCATCCATGGTTCAGTTGGTGTCAAGGAGAAGGTTGTTGGGGGTGAGGAGATTAAGTAATAAAAAGTCAGGAATTAGGATAGATCATTTAGGTGTATACAGAAGTCACCAAGAGAGAAGAGAGTTATTAAGAAGCGGATAAACAACTCAAATCCGAAAACTGACATAATAGCTAATATTTATTCAGTGCTTACAAAGTGCCAGGCACTATTCCAAGAGCTTTCCAGATTATCATAACCTCTATTTTGTAGATGAGGAAGATGAGGCTTACATAAAGATTGAGAACCTTGCCCCAGTGACAGTACAAGTCAGAGTGGAGCCTGACTTGCAGACGGAGTCTGCCCCAGAGCCTGTGTTCTTGACCTCCTTGCTGTCTTGTATCTGTGAATGGTGTGACTGGGATAAGAGGGCTACAGTGTAAACCTTAAAGATGCAGATGTTGCAGGGGGAAGGGGAGATACTAGTCTCAGACAGACAACTCAAACTTTTGGACTTGAGGTATAAGGGTGTGAAGGACAAAACGGAATCCATGTAAGATAGCTACAGTTCCAGGTAGCAGGTTCCTTTGAGGAGGGCAGGTTCCTGTTAAGGAGGGCAGGTTCCTGTTGAGGAAGGGTGGTGGAAGGAGGCAATTCTAGAAAAGGTAAAGTATATTGCAAGACCCAAAGGCCCAGTGGGAGGTGCGTGGTGAGGCAGATGAGATAGATGGTAAGGTGCAGGCTGAGTGTGGACCTCTGTTAGTGACTGATACCTGTGGTGCCCCATGGGGTTCATTGTTCTAGCTCCAGTGAGGCAGCAATGTGCTTCTTTGCTAAGATCACCATAAAAAAGTTCCACACAGTGGCTTAACAGAAATATACTATCTTGCAGTTCTGGAGGCTGGAAATCCAGGATCAAGGTATCGACTTGGTTGGTTCCTTCTGGGTATTATGGGGAAGAATCTGTTCTGTGTCTGTTTCCTAGTTCTTGGTGGCTGCTGGAATCTTTGGTGTTTTGTGGTAGATAGAAAGATCATCATGATCTCTATTTTCCTGACATGGCATTCCCTTCCCTATTTGTGTCTGTGTCCAAATACACCTTAAGGATAGTAGCCATATTGGATTAGGGCCCACCCAATGGTCTCATTTTAAGAATGAATTACATCTTCAATGGCCCAATTTCCAAATAAGGCCACATTTTGAGGTACTGGGAGTTAGGACTGTGTCATATGAAAATTTTGAGGTAGGGAAACAATGCAACCCATAGCAGTAGTGGATGTCAGGGACATTGCTTACTCCTAGCCACTCCTATTTCATTTGGTATGTCTTCTGAGCCCTTGAACATTAAAGGCATTTTACTAGATGTATTAGTCTGTTTTCTCTTACTGTGATGAAATATGTGAGGCAGCCTACTTTACAAGGAAAAGAGGTGGATTTTGGCTCATGATTCTAGAAGGGGATGGTCTAGGGGCCTGGTCTGGTGTGGCCTTCGCTGGCAGTTCCTGAGGAGGCACAGAGAACCATGTGGCAGAGACTGTATCTGTTCTCTGACCCTCTTCTTATAAAGCTACCAGTATTTAATCATGAGATCTTCACTCAAATTACCTTATTTTAGTCATTTTCGAAAGATTCTCACCTCTAAATGTCCTAGTCATATTAAGTTTCCTCTCTTAATACTATTAACATGTGCTTTGGGGGGCTTAAACTTCTATATTCATATGAGGTTCCAGGGGACAAATCATATTCATTTATAGCAGTAGGTATATGGGGAAGATACAAATGAATGAAACAAATCCCTGAATATGGGGGAAGTAGAGGAAATAGGTACCTTATGAGAAATTCAGATACCTAAAATGCAAGTTGATCTGGTAAATGCTGTGAAATACAAACAAACTGTTAAATAAATTATAAATCATTTAAGGAGAATGGAGATTTGTGGGCAATTTGGATTATTTTATTGTTTGTTTGTAAGGAATCTTAGTTCCAAAAATGTTAAATGACCTGTTGAAGGTTTACCAACTACAAGTCTGCTCTTTCATTTATATTTCGTATATAAATACCATGTCAAATGTCTTTGAAATGTATTATTTCAAAAATTATTTTTATATAACTGTTCAGGAATAAAATACTATGTGAGCTTGTGAAAGCAAAGCAGAAATACTGTTTAGAAGAGTTATAGGCATTGATATCTATAATGAAGTGACTGAGCTGTTGACTAAATATTGACTATAAATCTCCAACCACCCACTATCTACAGGTGCCAATCTGCCTACAGCTATATTCAATTTATATAATATTTATTGGATGCCAAGATGCACAGTAAGTTTCTTGACTCTTTTAAAAATTAAACCATTAGCGACCTTGAGCTATCATAGTCTCCTTCTCCCTCAATATCCTTCATCTTGCTATGATATCAGAATAGCCCGGCTGGGAAAAATGGCTGCTGCACACACAGGCCTGGATTCTTCATTGCATGGATAGATAAACAGAGATTATTAGCAATGGAGTTCCAAGTTTAAAAAACAGCATTGAGCTCGAAACTGCTTAATAACGGTGGGGAGCAAATGTCTGTCCTGGGTTTCATAGGTGGTTATAGATGGATTAAATGAACATTGTGGTGTAGTAGAAACCCTAAAAAAAGAAAAAGAAGATGAAGTAAAAATTGATCTCCCTCGTTTTGGATTATAGTGAATTTTTCCCAAGAAAGTCAAACAGTCTTAGGGCCTTTACAAGAGAGAGCAAGAAGTAGAAATCTTGAATCATTAATAGAATTTCTGACTTACTACATGCAAGTAGAAAATAGAATTGGATTCATTATTGACAACATTTAAGGAATCAGAGTTCTGGGTGTGAGATGAGTCTGGCTCTTGGCATCTGAGTTCCAGAGTTCATTGAAACCTGACCCTGGAAGTGATCCTGCCCATGGGGACGAATCTGCCATCGTTTTTTTCTGAAAATGAGAATCAACAACCAGGCACCACTAATCCTGATTCATGAAGGACACATTTAGTAGAAAAAAAGAAAAGCTTTACTATTTTTATGGTTCAACATTTGCAATGAATTATAAACAATCTTCTAACAGTTAACAATTAAATTCTTATAGATGTTTATCTACTTTTTATCATGGCAAGTGACAATAGCAAATCCTTATTCTTTCCTTCTGTCCTTCCTTCACTTGTGAAATATTTTGAGTACCTGCTACAAGCCAGTCTCCAAAATGTGATTAATATGTATTTGAGATGAAGATAAGAAAAACAGACCCAGTCCTTGTCCTGAGCCTGGAGAGAGAGATGGATAGTAAGGGTATATCCACAAATATATTGTTGCAAACTGTAATAAGGTGACCAAGGAAAAAGGAAGAGAGTTGTACAGGCATATAAAAGGGGGATTGATCTAGGGTGGGCAGGGAAGACTCCTCAGGGAAATGGCATTTGTGCTGAGTGCAAAATGGCGTAGAGACCTTAACAGGTACAATGGAGATGGGAGGTAGAGTATGGGCAGGAAGGCTGCAGGCAGAGAATAACAAGTGCCAAAGATCCAGGATAGAGTGGGCAAGGGAGAGGAGAACTAAAAGAAGGCCCTTCTGTCTGGGTTGCTAAAGGGTAGTGAGAGGGCTGGAGGTGTAAGCAGGGACGGCATTACACAAAGGGTGGTAGAGTGTTTGACCAATAGTGAGTGAGGTATTGGTGGAAGTGGAAAGGCCACTGGGACTGCTGAGAACTCTTTCCAGAAATACTTTCTTTAAAAGGAAAACAGGAGATTGGATGGCATTTCATCTTGGGAGCAGAGAAGGTTTTTGTTTTGTTTGTATGATTGGATGATTTTTAAGTGTGTAGTGAGATGAGAAGGTAATTAGATATTATCACTGTAGAACTATCCCCATGGCTGCAGTGTGGAAAAGGGGTTTGGATGGAGAGGAATCTGGGGGGCCAAGAAAGAGGGTGTTATAGAATAATGATAGAGATGGATGGAGGGGGATTGAGTCAAGAAATATTGAGGAACCACAGTAGTTTTCTAACCTCGGATATTGCCAATGATTTTAACTTTAGCAGGCTAATAGTTAAAGGACATTCAGTATTTTAATTTGCATTCCTTTTATTACTAATGAGATTGGTCATCTTTTCATATGTTTAATGACCATTTGCATTTGTGAATTATTTGTTTCCTTTGTCTGTTAATATATGGGGTTATTCTTTTTCCTGTTGATCAAACAACTCTTTTGTAACCCTTTGTCATATGCATGTTGCAAACCTGTTTGTTAGTTTTTGGTTTGTCTTTTAATCTTGTTGACAGGGTTTTCTAGTTTTATTTTGACTGTACGTGTATATTTTTCACTTTTAAGTAGTTAAGTCTGTCATATGTCAGTGTTTTTATTTATGATTCCAGCTTTGTTGATATATCCAAAAGGCCTTATTTATTCCAAGGCTAGACAAATATTTTCAAACATTTTCTATTTTCTATTATGAACGAATTGGGAATTCAGTATGAGTATTAAGAGGAGGATATTTAACAAGTACTTGGGCATTTGTCCCAGTATCTTTTATGGAATAGCCAATTTTTCCCACCCTGATTTGAAATGCTACCTTTATATTTATAAAATCTCCAAATACATTTTAGCTCAATTCTGAACTCTGTATTTTATTTCTGATCTCTCATCCTGTGCCAGATCCATGCTGTTTTAATCACTGTTATTTTGTAACACAATTTTTATACCTGGTAATGCAATTTTACTCATATTATTCATCATCATCAGATTTTCCTACTTATTTTAAAATATTTATTCTTCAAAATGGATTTCAGTTATTTGTCAAGTTTTACAATAATATCCTATTGTGACTTTGGTAGGGACTAAATTATATTTATAGATTAACTTTATTTCAGCATACTGGATCATTACAAATTTTTTCAAATAGTGATTGAAGTAATTTAATTTGGGATCAAGTAAAGTTTGCTATATATTATGAACTATGTTTCAGAAATATATTAAGTGTTGGCAAGCTACCTACTATGGAATTCACTAAATCACTATATGGTTCTATATGATTTATTTATTCAACACATATTTATTGATCTAGGCATACAGAAGGTACTGTTCCAATTGTTGGAATACAATGATGGAAGGGCAGGATTCCAGTTCCCATGTCTAGGGGATGGACAATGTAACTTGCCTTCCTCATGGATGGGGGTGTGGGAAGGGGGAGAAGGTCACTGTGACTGCTGACAACTCTTTCCAGAAATACTTACTTTAAAAGGAAGACAGGAAATTGGATGGCATTTGATCATGAGGGCAAAGAAGGTTTTTGTTTTAAGATGGGAGACACTAGAATATTCTCACATGTTGCAGAATAATTGCCAGAGAAGGAAAAAATAAAAATTAGGAAGAGAAAGGAAGTACTCTCAGTGTCTAGTTTCTTGATCGTGAGAATAGGTGGAATGTATTTCACAAATGCAATGTTAGCTTTTCATAGAAAGAAGGCATTAGTAAGAGTAAATTCAGATGGTGGGCCTAGATACAAGCAGATTAGTGTTTATTTCACTGCTGAAATTAAAGAGGTACTTTTGCATAGGCACCAACCAAATTTATAATACTCTGCAAATTATTTCTTGATTTCACTAAAAACTTGGAATTTTTTATTCCCTTGTTAATGATTGGTCCATATTGCAGGATAGAATTTTCATACCATACAGGTGATGTCATACCTCCCATATATACTTACACTGATTCTTAGCACTTCCCTGTCAGTATGTAATATTTATTTATCTTTACCATGTGGTTTAGCAGAAGAGGCATTGTGCTGGGAAACAAAAAAATAAGATTTAACTTGCTCTGCTGCTTTATAGTTCTCAAAGCTGGGGAAGTTATCTAGCTTCTTTGGCTTTTATTTTTCTATTGCAAAAGGAAGCAACTGGACATTTTACTCATATGAACTAATTTTGGGGGCCCAGTTTGTAACACAGATCCTCAGAGGAAAATAGGAATGGGAAAGAGATCTAAAATACCTTTGTAGCAATGTTCTTCATCCTGTCTCCACCCTACCTATATCTTGCTGTTAGCCCCTAAGTGGGGCTTCCTGGAGCAAAATTTAGAAACCTTGTAAGATTATCTCTAAGGTTTTTAACAATTGTGTAATCTGTGATAGGTGTTGTCAGATATGATTTTATTAATTTTGCGTGGTAAGGATTGCATACTGTTGTTAAGTCTGTTTACAGATGGGGCATCTCAGGATCAGAATTTATCACTTACTGTAATCTCTTGTCTAGTAAATGGAGGCACTGGGATTGGAGCCCCAGTCTTCTGTTCCTTGTTTATTTAATCCTTTTGTTGCTATCAAATAGTTTTCCCTAACTGCCCTTATGTTGATTCAATAAAGACTCTGGCTAAAATATCTGAAAGAATTTCTGCCAGAAACTATTACTGCATATTTATATTACAGTTCACATCCTCACATATGTCATGAAACTGCTTAAAAATGTTTTCCTAAATGTTGTTCTATACCTGAATTAGCTAAGTTACAGAACCTTTAATCAAATTGCTAAGAAATAATGAGCTGTGAGGAATCATTACATTTCTCAAAAGAAATCTCTCAAATGCAAATCAAATGAATTGACAGAACACTTAAATCTGTTAAATTTTGAAATCAGTTTCATTTTAAAAATAATCTTCACATTGAGACAGATGAAGCATATACTCTAATGTAGAACACAGTAAAATAAAAAATCAATTTCAATGCAAATGCATATGGAGAAATTAAAAGTTAATCATAAACACAGAGTTGGGAGGGGATGTCAACTGGGGTGCCCACATTAAATAAGGACTATCACCCCAGATTAGCCACCATACCCCCAGGATGGTCCATACTTTCATGTCTAAGTTTCCTTTTGCTGATTTTTCTTTGGAATACTCTTCTTGAACAGATACAAATATTACTCATTCTTCAAGGCTCATTTCAACTGCTTCCCCTGTGAAGCCCACTTGTCTTTATGTCTCCTCTTCCTTCCTGGACAGAATTAATCTTCTCCCTCCCCTGGGAATGCTGCTAGAACTTGGCACTGTAGACACAGTGCTGTTTACACTTCATAAGCTAGTTGTAAAGTCTCTTTCCTCCTTGTGGGTTTTAAGTTTTGCAAAAGCAGAGAACATTCACCATTTTAAAGATTTTTTTCCATTATAAAAATAATGTATACTCAATGAGAAAATTTAGAAAAATACAGAAAAGTTAAAATGAAAAAGTCATTTCCTTAATTCAGTCTCTGCTTAGAATTTGAAATGATTCATTCTGATGTTTCCTCTGCCACGAACAAACAAATGTTGAGTTTAACTGGGTAGGCACTGTTGATTTGCAAGTGCTAGAAGACTATAAATCTCCCAGTCTCTGACTCTGCTGTGTGGTCTAGTTGGCTGGCCCTGGTATACTTGAGTTCATATCCATGTATGCATACATTATTTTATGGATATTTAGAATAGATTGGGGTTTGCTCACAGTATGGACAAACTTGTCTAGAAAGTATAGTGTGAAAGCCCTTGACTCTGGAAATCATACACATTCTTATCAAGAAATTGAACAGAATTTAATGAATCCCTCCCCCGTGTTAGAGAATGAGAACTGGTTATTCATCAAATTGAGCAAACTGACACATAGCCCAAGTGGGAAGGCATGCTCCTGTAGGTTCTCACAGTTAATGGTCTGAGGGTGACTGGGAACAAGCACCATGTCTCAGTGACAGTTTCATCATTAAACTGAAGAACACATTGCTAAAACTTTAAACACAGACCCTGGTAATTGTCTACCTTAGCTTCCCCCTCTTCCATTTCCTACTTCTTTTGGCAGAAATGACAGTGTGCGCCTTGGTAGGAAAGCCAGGCCAAAACAGTGGGAGAGGTACACTTGCAGTCAGGGCTGCCCAGGGCTGCAGTGGTGGTCACTGGCATTAGTTTACTGTAATGAACATCATCCATGTCATGGGAGCTGTTTCATTTGTGATAGTTGGATAGAATTATGGATGAAAATAGATCAGGAGTACTGGAGAGTCTCACTGACAAAAATTGAGATAGTCTCAAATCATTCACTCATATGATCTTATTATTTTAGACACTTTTATATTTATAACATTTTTTTAAGAATTTAAAAGTTATATACATTTCTTGTGGAGGCTTTGGAAAACACAAAAGGGTATGAAGATGGGCCACACAGAAATATGTACTGTTGACATTTTCATGTATTTAACTTTTAATCTTCACTCTTTATGTAGATACATAATTGGAATTATATTATGTATCAATATTCTATCCTTTGTTCATGTAGCTTTTAATATTTATGAGATAGATCACTTTTAAGTGAATGTTCAAACAACATTTTCAAAGTAAGTTTACTATCCTGTCATAGTAATGAACTAAAATGAATTTAACCATCCCTCTATTGTTCAGCAGGTAGTTTGGTTTTATTTTTTTTTCAATGTTAGATATAAAAAACAACCTAAAAGACATCTTTTTGTGTAAATTCTTGTCCAGATTTTGAATTGTTCCCTTAGGGAAACCATGTTTGAAACGAAGAGTGTTTGTCCATTTTAGCTGCTATAAAAAGTACCACAGACAGGGTGGCTTATTAACAACAGAAAAATCTATTTTTCACATTTCTGGAGGCTGGAAGTCCAAGATCAAGGTATTGGCACATTCAGCATCTGGTAAGGGCCCACCTTCTGGTTCACATATGTTCCCTTCTCCATGTGTCCTCCCATGGCAGGGAGGTGAGGGTATCTCTAATCATATTCATGAGGTTTCTGCCTCCAGAAGCCCCACCTGCACATATCCTCACATTTGGAAGAGGTTTCAATCTATGACTTTGGGGGGACCCAGACATTCAGACATGCAGGACTTCTGAAATGTCTGAGTCCTTATGTTTATTGATAACTTTCAGGCCAGGGAAGTTAAGATATTTTTCTCTCTACAAAGTGATTGTTCCAATATACCCTTAAAAATTGAATGCTACATATGAAATATTCACTATTTTGATAGCTACAGAGTATTTTATGCATAAAAATGATACTTTTCATTATTAGTAAAGTTGATAATTTTTTACGTATTCATCAACTTGTGTTTTCTGTATAAACTATTAATGTCTTTATGTGGGGTATGTGGGGTTTTCATGTTTGTCATATTTAATGTAAAGTTTTATTTTCACAATTTTGTTTTGCCTTTTCATTTCATTTACTTTTTAAAAGTAGGGTTCACTATATTTATTGTGTTCTTTACTGTTGATTTGGCTTTTGATCTTTGTTGTTTTGATTTTAGTAGACCATATCACATGTATATTTCCTTTCATATTTTTATGCTTAGAAAATGTATCCCCCTTCAATAAAAGAAAGTTTCTTCCTTATCTCAATACAGATTTATATTTTAATTCGTATTTTTTATGTTTAAATGTTTTTATTCTTGTTTATGTTTTACTGCACTGGCAAGTTTTTACATAGCAATCTGAAAACAGTGGTGATAGTAAACATTGATTTATTGTTTTCTAATAAATATTGACTGTTGACTAAAGGTAAATATAGCTTATCAGGTTAATATTGTTGCTTTATATTCTCTTTTTACTAGGGGTAAAATTAATACATCATGGTGAATTAACACAATTTCAGAAATAAGATGTTGGGCAAGTTCCTTAGGATCTCTAAATTTATTAGTATCCTTGATGCTATATTCTTGATAGGATTGGTGGAACAGTTACGGGAGATAATATATCCAAGCAAATTAGCATAGGGTTTGGCATATAGGAGGTCTCCAATAACCATTAGTCATCATTTTTACTGTTCTTAGGAAGAAGTGGATATTTAATGAAATTCCTTTTGTAGTATTTGTTGAACTAATCATATCAAATTCATTTTTGCTTATATTGATGGGGTAAAGTACTTAACTGCAGTGGATTCTTATTTGTACTTGTTCTCAAATTTGATTTGCTTATCGTAAAGGTAAATATTAATGCAGGGCTTTTAATCATTCTTCAGCTGGAAATTACCAATCTAAACTACTGGTTATTGCTTGGGGTTTAGCTCTGAATACTAAGAGAATTCCCTAATCCCTGTTAGAAAATAAAATCAGTATCTCACTGAATTATCTATCAGATATTTATTTAGTGCTCACAAAGCAGTCCAAAGACATTGTCAGCCAATCTTTCTGGCCACAGGCCTAGCCTTCTTTTTTAAATTTTCATTTAGATTTTTAAAGATTACTAAGAGTGACTAAAGGACAAGAGATGGTACACTGTGAGGTGAGAGGGCACACTAACTTTTCTTGGCTAAGGGCTGGTGTGTCCTTCAGAAAATTTATTTTAAAGACTGAAATAGTGAAGCCCTTATCAACTTATTGTCCAAAGTAGAACGATTAATTAATACAACTCTTGTTTTCTTCCTTTGGATGCAATATGAAAAAAGTTATGAATGATGATTTAACGTTATTTAAATCTGCTTTGGGATTTAAAAATGAGTGCCGTGGTTTCTGAACCATTGAGTATTTAAAAACATTTTTGAAGTGAAGATACCTAGTAGCCTGAGGCTATAATTTCATAAAAGTTTTACAAGCTATTTTCAAGCATCCCCTATAAAACTGTTAAGCACCACTGTCCCCTGGGTCTCTTGATCAAGGAGTAAGTAAATGTGTTTTATGGTTTCTTTTCAGAAAAGAAGAGAAGTGCCTCTGTGACAGATTTGTGGGAGTTAGGGAAGCCTTGTTCCAGGATCTGGCCCTCTCACATACTGCAAGCCTGGGTTCTGTACGTCAGTGAGACACGTTTGAAGGGTGTCCAACTTCCCCTCCCTTCAGCAGTTCTTCCTTTCTCTGTCCCAGGAAGCTCCCCAGGCTCAGCTGCCCCCCTAGGATCAGGATCCTTTTCAAAAAGACCCATTTCTCTTTTCAATTCTGGAGGTGTGGGGTGGTGGGGCAAGGGGAAGAGGTGACTTTTAATTACTGAAAAGAACATCCACTTAAAAATTCAGAATCTAAATATAGTATATCATTTTGTTTTGGTTACTCTAAATGGAATTTCAGATATTTAAATATTTCAGATAACAGAAAGTTCTACCTTAAGTGTCAGACCTTTAACAGACCTGTAACATCTCGGCCAGAACTAATTCTTAAAGGTAATGCCATTTCTCTTTTTTAAAAAAGACTATACAGAGCATGATTGACCTTTTCAATGATGCAGTCTTTTAACTAAGCATTATTGATGATACTGTGTTGTAAGTCATTTACCTGCTTCTGTACTGTAGGTACAGCAATTGTTTTCATTTTACAGAGAGGAAACTGAGGCCCTGAGAGATTGATTTCCCAAGTTAATACAGTAAGAAACTAGAGCTCTGAGAGGTGAAGGGGCTGGCCCAATTGTAAGCTGAACTTATCTCAAGACTTCCTGACTCTTGTTTTCTCATTCTACTCTTTGCTTTAGGTATTACTCTTGTTTTCTTCAGCAAATATTTTTCAGCTTAGATCATCATGCTTATAGTTAGCCTCATGCCATGGTGCATTTAGAATTTTTATGTTTGAAGCACAGACTCAGGCATCAAAGTGGTCTGAAGCTTCATGTTAAGAAGACTATATGGGAGGAAGAGCAGGAAGAAAAGATTAACATTAAACAGATACATGAGGTGGGAGGGAAAGGGAGAGAAAAGGGAAATTGCATGGTAATGGAGGGAGACCCACATGGTTATACAAAATTACATATAAGAGGTTGTGAGGGGAATGGGAAAATAAACAAGGAGAGAAATGAATTACAGTAGATGGGGTAGAGAGAGAAGATGGGAGGGGAGATAGTAGAGGGGAGATAGTAGAGGATAGGAAAGGTAGCAGAATACAACAGTTACTAATAGGGCATTATGTAAAAATGTGGATGTGTAACTGATGTGATTCTGCAATCTGTATTTGGGGTAAAATTAGGAGTTCAAAACCCACTTGAATCAAATGTATGAAATATGATATGTCAAGAACTTTGTAATGTTTTGAACAACCAATAAAAAAAAGAAAAAAAAAGAAAAGAAAATTATAAACTTACAATAAAAAAAAAGAAGACTATATGGAAGTTTTTGAAGGATTATTTTTAACACTGAGTGATATTGTTAATTCTAGTAGTGTGAAGTAATGGAATGGTGTGGGATGTGCTGAAGTCCGGAAGCCCAGCTAGGCATTGTCAGCGGGGCTTTAGCATAGTTTGGGGCAAGGAAATGGGACTGAGGAGTAAGAGATGAAACCAACAGACATTCAGGATCTGAAATGGATGGAAGTTGTGGCCATAGTGGAAGGTGGTTTTGAAGGGTCAAGAATGGCTTTGAGGTTTCTAGTTTAAATGAATCAGAGAAAGAGATCTTATGTACTGAGATATGGAATATAAAAGATGGAACATCTTTGAAGGGGGAAGGTGGGTTTTATTTTAAACTCTGATTGGAGTATGATGAACTTTGCTCTGATATCTGAAAATGAGGGTCTGATTATCTTTACAGATCTTTGATTCTATAGGTTTTCAGTGAGCAGAGTAGTGTTTTTATTAGAGGTGGACCATTGCTGAGTCTGATATTTTTGGATTGCATTCCCAGCACCTATTCCTTCTGCATTTCTTGAAATGACCCAGGTTTTCCTCTAGAACATGCTTAGTGATTTGCTAGTGTGCTTTTTTCATCTTTGTAGAAAGATATTTTTTTACTCCATATAACTGAGTGATACCTTTTACGTGCAAAGAATGTAGTGAGCACAGGGTAGTGATACTGTCCTGAGGACACATGATTTAGAACTTCTGAAAGAAATATAAATAAAGAGACCCACTCTAAATTCTTCTATAGCTAGGGAATGAGCAACACTAGTTTTAATTTTATTCCTTGTCCAAATGATTCTTCTAGACAGTACTCCAAGTAAGATGCCCTATCAGAGATTAAATGAGGCATTCACAGTACATACCTTTAAATCCATGATCTGCTCTTGTTTGGACTAAAAATAACACTTGTGATTGCAGTGTCAGTGTGTTCAGAACCTCTTATTTTAGCTCCAAGCATCCTTGTCTTCCTCAAATGACTGGCAACGTGGTGATATATTTCCTTCTTTTTTTTCAGGGTGATTTGGTTTGAAATCAGCAAATAGGTAAGCAAAAAAAGTTCTTGAAGCCTGCTTCTTTAAAATGAGAAATGCCCCTGTCCTTAGGGGCTGTCAGATTTATGTCCTTAGATGAAAATAATTACATTAATAATTTTAAGAGCTAATTAGCATTTTATAGTAAACACATTGTTCATCCCACTAAGGAGAGGGATGGCTGCATCCTATCCAAAGAATAATTGCTTTTCAAAATCAGAACCCATTTATCTTACTTCAACAATATGTGACCCCAACTGACCAAGAAATAAGTCTAGGTTGACTTTTTCTTGAATCTTGAGTCTTGTTCATTTTTTACAACAAAAGTTGCAGAAATTCAAACATGGAATGTGAACTAGTTTATGCAAATGTGAACTACTTTTGGGAACAACAAAAAGCCCCTGATACTTTGTCATTTGTTTCTCACGTACTTTGCTTTTTCCACTGGTTTTCTTGATTTTCCTCTGGTATTTATAAAATGTGTGCAGTTTGATATCATCCCCTCCCCATTTCTTTTCTCACAAATTAAGGAAATTATTTCTTTATTGCATCAAGTCTTGGAAAAACACTTTGATTCCACTTTAGTTTTTACAAGCTCAAAGCAATCTGTGGATAAATCTAAGAAGACTTTTGATGAGGATATTGGCCTGTCTCCCCAGAAGCCCCCTTCAGGGGGTTTTATCTGCCTGCAAGCACTTTCAGTATCTCTCTGAACCCACAGTTGTAGCAACTCCAAATCGACAGTCTTGTCAGAATGAATGATCTAAAATAAACATCCACTTGTCTTCTTGCATTTCTAATCCTGACAAGGATGCTTTGCCTGTATCAACTACAAACTGAAGGTCCTTGGAAGCACTTTGCTCACTGCTGTGGTCCAGAGGCTGATGGAGAGAGAGTGGGTATAAGGCCTACAGTCTTACTTGGAATGGTTCATCATGTTAAAGTCCAAATGAAATCATAAAAGCCCCCACCTATCTGTTTTCTTCCTCTTGGTACCCTTCTCAGTAGTTTTCTCATTTATGTGAAATCCTTAGAGTCAGTCAGCAGATTATGTTAGAACACCTGCAACAGGAACCATTTTATGTACAAAACACTGGATAGGGAGAGAAATACAAACCACAAATCCACAGTTTTGCAAGCAAGGCTCTCTTCCATGTTTTCTTAGCTACTTAATGCCCACTAAAACTTGGATGTCTGTGGGATTCCTCCTGGAAACTATCTTACAATCTTAAAACCACCAGTTAATAAAAGATATTCTGTCTCTGTGGTCCTAAAGAATATTTATAGGTTTTTCTTTACTCTTAAGAAGCTGTATTTTATAAGCCTCTGGAGTCGAAAGAGAAAAGTTGATAAATTTGTGTATCCTGAACTTAAAGCCAGGGAACCAGTGAAACACTACATAGGGACCATTCTATTAATGTTTTAAGGGTTGGTGTCCTTGATAAAGCCATTAAAATTTTCATATTACAGTTTACCAAAGAGATGTAACAAAGATTTTAAGGGAGAATAATAAAGATTCAAGGCTATTGAAATTATATGTGCTCAGTATGAATTAAGTAGAAATTACTCACTTATTAGGCTTATCTGATGAATTAAAATAGCCATTTGGAATAAAATAAATCCACTGTTTTGCTCTAATTATCTAAACTGATTATCTGTGGTCTGTGTATACTATCTTTGTCATTATTGTGTTTATATATCACTTCAAGGATATAGATAGCCTAAAAGCTTGCAATTTATTAAGGGAAAAAATCTAATTGTAGGTTTTATTGAACTTTAATTTCATATCATATTTATCTAAGTATCTCAGAAAGTTTTTAATACTATGTGAAAACTGCTGAGAGGGAAGAAAAAAAATGGGCGCCATCAAAATTATCACAAGATCTTCTTAAATTACCACATGCTCTCTCTCAGACTGACTATTTGCAGTATATATTCTATTTCTGGTAAGTAGCCCTGAGTGTCTCATATTAGTTCTACTTGAGAGTGGCTGTTTCCTTAAAATATATCCCAAGTCACACCTGAGCTATAGTGCCAAATATTGGTCCTTTAGAAATTAATGACAGTTATCAGTTGTAGTGGTTATTTTGAATGGGATATATATATATATATATATATATATATATATATATATATATATAGAGAGAGAGAGAGAGAGAGAGAGAGAGAGAGAGAGAGAAAGAGAGAATCCGTGTGTGTGTGCATGTGTGTGTGTGTGCATGTGTGTGTGTGTGTGTGTGTGTCTGAAGTATCATGACAAATACTTGAGCTAACCAAAGTATCATGACAAATACTTCAGCATCATTGGAGAACAGAAATATTTCATAATCCTACTCTGTTAAAATTTAATTTTGAATGCCCATATACTTTATTTGATTTGATCCAATAATCAACCAAATAGCGAGTGAGCAATTTGCTGCTTTATTATTTTCATCTTTTCTGATGTAAATGGAGCCTCCTTGGCCCTTGGGGATCTCTAAAGAAGGCAAGGGTTCAGAGGAACACCTAGATTTCCCCAGGGACATCCTCAATTTGGCAAAAGGTACCCATGTCTCCTGCTTGGACAGGGTCTTCCTTGAAGACCTCACATTGCAAAAACATGAAATCAATAAGTCATTGTTTGTCAGGACACGAACTCAGTCTAGTCAGTAAAAGAGTTAGTAAGTGGCCTAAATATGTATAGATTTCTGAGGTGAACAATAATATAGATCCAATTCATAATTTCTTCCTTCAAGATTTAGATATACATGTAAAAAAGTGCTCAAATAAGGAACTTAAAATTTCCTGATTCTAATTTGGTTATAGCTGGTTTCTCTCCATTTATTTAAAAGAGGTATCTTTATATTTGTTCGAAAATTTAAATTTAATTTTAGTTGATTTGAATTTAAGGGAATAATGCATACCTTGAAGAGGCCACCAAATAATCAACGATGATATTAAGTCAAACTTGAATAGGATTGGGCTCTTTGAGATAAAGATATGAAGGAAGGCTAAGAGGTTAGCTCTTTATTATGTTTTGTGTGTCTAGGAAACTGGAAAAAGCATAATAATAATGGAAATGTTTGTGGTCAGTCCTAACATTTCCAGTCCTCCATAGCAGCCTTTCATTTTTCTCTATCATAGTAGAGTTTAATGATACATGTTTGTCCACTAGAGACTACATTTCTCCGACTCTCCTTCAGCTAGATGTGGCCATGAAATTCAGTTTACTCCAGGGAAGTGTGAATGGGTATCACCAAGTACAGCTTCTAAAAGAATTGCCCAGAAGGAAATTATTTGGTGCAGACTTCCTTTTCCCACTTTTCCTGTGAGAATCATAGACAGGAAAAGGCATGTGTAGGTGAACTCAGTTTAAATTCTATATGGGTTCCAAGTTGGAAGGAACTCATATGTCCCTGAATGACCTCATGGAGCAGAGCTTTTTCTGTTATGAAAGAGAAATCAAGTTCTACTCAGTACTTTTCTATGTTGTGTCGGCTTAGCTTTTATCCAGTCTTGCTAATGTAGCTCTCTATTTTTAATGAAATAAAGTTTGGGGTTGTGGGTTTTAAAAGTAGTAGCCATTCTAGTAGCAGTTGCAAGTTATGTTTTGTGATATAGTTTTTTTTTCCATTATCCCCAAGCCTTAGTTAAAGATTTGGCCTCATCCATACTATGGAGAATTTAGGTAAATCTCATGCATTGGAAGAGCAGCCAGAGTGGTCAAAAACTTAAAGTCAGAGGGGTGTTGGCAGTAGTCACCATGGAGGGCACATCTGGCCAGCAGAATGGTGCAGGGAGTTAGGAGTGAAACAGATGTCCCCAGGGAACTTAGAAGGGAAGCTCTGAAGGGCCTAAGAAATGATGGATGCATCTGGTGGGAACTAATTTGGGTGAATTAATCTCATGCAATAGTAACTAGGAGATCTAGAATTTTTTAAAAATCAGCAATGTATGGATTTTATGTGTAATAAGTTATTCCTTTTAGAGAGAATTAATATGACATAAAATAAGGCAAAACTCAAAGCAGAAGACTTAGATAAATTAAGTTGGTAGTGGGGAGCATTAAAGAAGCTAAAGTAAATCCTGCTTAGAGTTATATCAGCAAGAAGTTGTAGATGGCATAGACTTGGTCGTGGATGTACCATGGACTGAGCTGAGAATATATAACTATGTGATTGGAGGATGTTGTCTGTATCAGGAATCTGCAATGGTTTTCTGTGAAGGGCCAGATAGTAAATGCTTTAGATTTTGGGGGACCATTCAGTCTCGGCTACAACTACTCAACTCTGCAGTTATAGTACAAAAGCAGTTATATACAATTCATAAATGAATAAGCATGGTTGTTTTCCAAGGACACTTTATGGACACTGAAATTTCAATTTCATATAACTTTTAATATCACAGAATATTATTATTATTCTGATTCCCCCCCCCAGCCATTTAAAAATGCAAAAAACATTCTTAAAGCTTATTGTTGTAGAAAAACAAGCAGTGGACCACTACAATTAGCTAACTTCTAGTCTAAATTAGAAGTTCTTATTGGGACAGATACTGCAGATAGGAAGCATTTGACAAATCTAGGGGAACATTTTTTTTTTTTTGTCTAGTAATAAACTCTTGAGCATTGACATACTGAAATACATGTTAACATCATTATAAAGTATTTTTCTTTTTACTTATAATACAGTATCCGATTAGAAATGAATTGATAATTTGAATGGCTCACACTCACAGAAGATGTTTTTATAATGAGTATTTTGTGAGGTAAAGCAAAATAAAACCTAAGAGTAAAATTATGGGGAAGAGAACATTTGAGAAATGTCTAGGAGCTGGGAAAGACAAATGAAACTGTATAGTATAGTATCTGTTGCTTCAAACTTTAAAATGAGTAAAACAGCTTCGTTGGTTATCTTTGTATAGGGTGCATTATTTATACACACATATTTACACATACATACTCTGTCAGGGAAGAGTGTAAGACCTTTTACAAGTTCTTTCCTGACTGTGGCCTCCACCCTCACTTTTTCTACAGTGGTAGTTTCTCAACTTGCAATTTTACTCCCACAGGGATTTTTAAGAACATGACCTTCAAGTGTGAGCATGGAATGACTGCATTTGAAATATTGTTCTTGAAGTCAGTGCAGTACATTTCTGAGTAACCAAGCTATTTACAGGTAGCAGTGTTCTGCTGGAATCACCTATATGAGTTGCTGACTTGCAGTAGTGTATACTCCTGTACCATAATGAAAGAGTGAAGACCACTTGGAAAATGTAAGGCCAATAATCATATTTGTCACAAATTTAGCTGTAGGATATAAAAAGTCATTGCTTTCTAACTCCTAATGAGCGACGTTTCTTCCAACCATTTATTAGTTTTCTTGAGACTAAATCCTTTGGACAGCTGACAGTCATTACTTTATAATGACACACAGAACATGGATATTTTGGGGAAGGAAATACCTAATTTTCCCTTTAGTTCTATTAAAAACAATTTTTTTCTCTTCATGTCTAAGGCAATGCATGCATTTATATCTGTACATATAAATTGTTTAAAAATGTGTGACTTCATTTTTTCTTATTTCTGTAAATATATATTCCAATAATACAGATAACAACCCTAAAGGAAATTATAGTATTGTTTCAGTATACAACATCTATAACAAGATACAATTCAAGACAGATCCCATTTCATTTCATGGGTTAATTTTTTTCAGTAGGAAACAAACACTAATAACAAGTCAACCAGCACTAATGAAGAAATATTGCCCTGTAGCTCTGACTCATCAGTTACAATGCAGAGCTCTCTGATCAAAGTAAGCAAATGCAGCAGGTTAATCGCAGGTTACTCCTCTGCCCACCCCCTTCCTGCCAAACCTAGGAGATACAAATATAAGAGGAAGTGATTTCTTTTTTAAAAGAATATTTCTTGTTTTTAAGATTCATTCTTAATCCAGAAGATCTGATCTGAGACCATAGCCCTGTCAACAAAGAGCTTTGTTAAAAGGGCTCCTTTGCTGTTCAATAAAATAGATTTAATTATTTTCAATAACTATTGTGGGGGCTACTTTCCCTTTATAAAAATTTTCTATAGTTTGAGAAAACTCTGCTGTTCTTTTAAAATAATGCCCCGATTATGGTTTTCAGCTTAAAAATCGATCTGTCATTGAATAATCATACTTTTCAAATAATGACACTTTTGATATTGGTCTACTATTGGAGGAGCCAGTATTGCAAAGAAAAACTAAATACTCAGGCTTTGTACCATTTGTCCAAGAAACCTTCAGTATGTGAGATAAGTTCTGGAGATCTGATGTAAAGCAAGGAAACTAGTTAAAATATTGTACTATGTGCCTGAAATTTGTTAAGCAGGTAGATCATCATCACATCCAAACAAACAAACAAACAAACAAACAAATAAAACCCCCAAACCTGAAAAGAAAATGAAGAAAGAAAACAATAACTATGTGAGGCAATGGATATGTTAGCATGTGGTGATGTGATTATTTCACAGTGTAAACATATGTTAAAATATTAAACTGCATACCTTAGGTATATATAGTTTTTAATTCATGGAAAGGAAAAAGAGAAGTGATACTATTAGAAAAGTAACATGATGAGCATTTAAAAACTAGTCTATGAATTCAGTAGGTATTAGAATAACCTGGACTTAAAGCACCAATGAACCCACTTTTAATCAAGTCAAATTACTAAATTAACACTAGCTGGAATACGTTTTTGGAAAAGGTCATGCAAGGCAACACACATTCTATCAACTTTGCAGCATCTTTTAAACCATATTCCAGGCTCAAGAGTTTTCTTACTTTTGTTTCTATTTTTATTTTCACAGTAAGTAGCAATTATATCTGGTATGCTATTTTTTAATTGGTTCTTTTTAGTTATACATGATAGAGAATCCATTTTGATAAAATTATATAAGCATAGATCATATCATATTGTAATAAGAACCCCATTCTTCTGGTTCTGCATGATAGTGGGATTCACTTAGGTATTTTCATATATGCACATAGGAAAATTATATTAGATTCATTTCATTGTCTTTCCTGTTCCTATCACCCATCCCTTCCCTCCATTCACCCTTTGTCTAATCTATTGAACTTCTCTTCTCCCCCTGACCCCCATTGTCGTTTATCAGCAAAAGCATTCCGTCTTTGATTTTTTTGGGATTGGATTATTTCACTTAGCATGATAGTCTTCAGATCCATTCACTTACTGGCAAATGTCATAAAGTCATTCTTTATGGCTGAGTACTGTTCCATTAGGTATATATACCACAATTTCTTTATCCATTCATCTGTTTAAGGGCACCTAGGTTGGCTCCATAGCTTAGCTACCATAGCTTAGCTACTGTGAATTGTGCCACTATAAAGATAAACATACTATGCTGATTTAAAATCCTTTGGAAATATACCAAGGAGTGGGATTACTGGGTTAAATGGTAATTCCTTTCCTAATTTTGAGGAATCTAGGAGGAAATTTTCTGTTGTTATAATTCCTTAGCACAAGGGACCTACTGAGAAAATCAAGTGAACAAAACAACAGAAAAAGCACCAGTCAGAGCAGAAATCCTTAGTGATAAAGATTCTTGGTTGAGACAACTCTTAGAAATGAGAATTTCAACATGTACCCCTTTTAAATACATTGCCTAAAACTATGAGGCTCAGTATATAGCCTTCACATTCAAGTCAGTTATTTTAAAAGAAGATACTTAAATTTTAATATAAATTATATACTTAGATATATTTCCATTAAACTATATCCTTCAATTAAAGAAATTAAAAATCCTTACAGTATATTTTCTTCTGATTCAGGGAACCAGCATGGAGTAGAACATGGGTTTTACAGTCAGAAAAAACTGAGTTTATTTTCCAGTTCTGCTCTTATAAGTGGCTTAACCTTGGATAAACCATACAACTTTTCTGAGCCTCAGTTTCTACACTTGAAAATCCTCTTTCCCTCCTGGTACCACTATTTGAAATATTCATACCTACCTGATGCATAGAGGATCTACATAGTAAGTGATACTGCTCCTTTTTTTTCTTTGACTCTAGACCTCAAAACAGTTTTTGTGGAACATTCTAAGACCTAGGAACTAGTTGTATTTTATGACTTACTTTCAGTAAAATTATTATTTTTTAGAAGTTAGCTTCTTAAATTACTAGAGGTGAGGTACAGCTTTTCTATGTGACTAGCAGAACAGGGAAACATGATTTGTATATTCTCTAGCTTATTTGGAATTTTTGTCTCGGGGGAAAAACTAGTTTTTATTTTCTTTGTTTCCAGGATGGCTTTTTATGAACTCTTCATGTTGGCTATAGATTTTATCTCCTTTTTGACATTTGAGAAAATGTCTTCTTCCGTACTGCAATGTTTTTGAGATTAATGTTTATTAAATAATGTACTTATACTTCAAAGCAATGGGCTGCTAATTTGTTATTAAGAAATCTCATATGTAATATTAACACCATAAAATTTTTTTCTAGCAATATTGAGTTTTTAGATGTAATCATATCAACACAATAATAGTCTTCTAGGACTTTTGGCTTGTTTTCATACATATTTAAGTATTTATCCATTTATAATTTTATGTTTATAGAAATATATTTTACATTTAACGTTGTTATTTATAAAGATATCTATTTAACTGTAAAACACATATTGTCTCTTTACGTTTATCAGTTCTCACCCCTCAGTGAAATAGCAGTTCATTCTAAGAATCTCAGCAATTAGCTAAAACATCTCACTACTGTCATGTATAACTAAAAAGAACAAATAAAAATTTAACAAGAAATCTGAGGCAACAACGTACAACAAATACACTAGATCTCTTACCACTTGAAACTGAAAAAAAGGAGGAAAAAAAAATAGGAGAAAGTGAGTGTGATGGTAGAAAATGGTCCCCTTAAAGATGTTCAAGTCCTTATACCCAGAACCTGTGAACATGCTATATGCAAAGGGGGAAGTAAAGTAATAGATGAAGTTAAGGTTGTCAACCAACTGACTTTAATTAACATAAGGAGATCATCCTGGATTATCCAAGTAGACTCATTGTAATTACAAGGATGGTGTTATTAGATGAATTGTGTCCCTTCAAGAACTCATATCAACATATGAGTTGGTCCTAAACTCCAGACCCCCAATATCTCAGAACATGATCATATTTGAAACAGGGTCTTTGCAGAAGTACTCAGGCTTACATAAAGTCATTAGAGTGAAACCTAATTGAATATGACTGGTGCCCTTATAAGAAGGAAATTTGGATGCTACGTAAGCACAGAAAGAAAATGATATAAAGATATGAGAAGATGGTCACCTATTTCAAACCAAGGAGAGAGCCCTGGAACAGAACCCTCTTTTATAGCCCTCAGAGTGACTGACCCTGCCAACTTCTTGACCATTATCTGAACCTTCAGAACTATGAGACAGTAAGTCTGTTGCCAGGACCCACTTTGTGGTACTTCGTTAGGCAGCCCTAGGAAACTAACACAATACCTTTAAATGTAGAAGAGGAAGGGAGAAGAGTCACAGAATAGTTCAGTGTGAGAAGGACCTGACTGGCCATTGTTGACTTTGAAGGTAGAAGGAGCCATGAGCCAAGGAATGTCAGGGTCCTCTAGAAACTGGGAAAGGCAAGAAAACAGATTCTCCAGTAGAACCACCTGGAAGGAATGCAGTTCAGACACCTTGACCTTAGACCGGTGAAATGTATTTTGGACTTCTGAACTGCAGACCCGTTAAGATAAGAAGTTCATGTTGTTTGAAGCCATTAAGTGCAATTTGTTACAAGAGCCTTAGGAAATGTATACAGTGAGCTAGTTTAATTTTTTTAGTATGAAATCTGATTTCCTTAGGATCCTGCTTGGCTTTCTTTTGTTCTGGTTTTATCTCTTCTGGGTTCAAAGCTTTCAGGCTCTTACTCATTTTCTCTGTCTGCTATTGTAGAGAACATGTAAAACATTTTTAAAGGAGCTTGGCGTGCTTCTTCTCTTCTTACTTTCTTAAGAAGAGCAAACTCTTTTAGGATGTTCCCTTGCTCTACATAAGAGGAAATGTTTTAAAAATGTGCACCTTTTCTAAAAAGGCCAGAGAAGCCCTTTATACTAGGCACACAATAGACCCATTTTCTTAGTCCTCTCTGAAATTATTTTGCAATCCCAAATGTACCTCTTCAGTCACACCACAGATGACCATTGGTCTAGTAGGAATTAGCAATTGATTTTACCTGTTTGAGTCCTAATGTATTAATTCTCTCTTCCCATAAGCCTCATCTATGATTCCACAGTTTTTCAGAGTAATTTAGAATTGCATTAAGTAACAGTTAATAGATTATTTTCAAGGTAAGAATATAACCATGCAGGAAGAGATTTGTTCTGTGCTTCCTCTACTTTGTTTCCCTACTGGAACTGAAAGTAGAATAAGGAATTATGAGAAGCTGATGTGTGTAGGTGGGGGAGACTACATCATAAGTCAAGTAGTATTCAAATTTTTCTATACTAATTTGTATTTTGAGTGATTTTAAATTATAATTTAGATACATCAAATTCAAGATGCTGACTATTCATTATAGATTAATTTCACATTAAAAGTTAAGAAATACAAATCTCATTACTTTTGAACTTGTAGCAGTTGCCATTCTCCAAAAAAAATATTACTGGTTATAAAAACATACATTTGTGGGACTGTCCATGTCTTTAATTTATATCTTAGAGAAATAATGTTAAATTCATAGAACAAATATTAATTTAAACTTTTTTAACTATGTAACTGATGTACTTTAATAAAGTGTGAGGAAATTTAAAATGGCCAAAAAAGGGTCATAAGGGAAGCAAATGCCTTTTCCTTCTAAACTTTAAAAAACACCCTCAGTATTTGCAGTGCTTACCACAAATACTATCTACACTAATGATGTTGGTTTAGATTCCTTGCTTTATACCAAATGGCAGAATGTGAGTTTATTTTTCTCTGGCCCATGACATTTACACAAGAAATGAATAATATGTAGGATAAGAGAATTCAGGAGGCCAGTTTTAGATCCAAGTGAAATTTGAGAGTTTAGTATTATAGATTAACTGATAAAGACCTCACAGTAGTCTATATTCATGAATGATCATTATGAAGATCGAATTAGATAATGTATATGAAAACTATATAAAGCTTAAAATGTGCAATATTATAAGTAGTGTTGTTTTTTTAAAGTTATAAATGTAACAAAATCTCAGTATTTCTGCAAATTTTTTTTAACCTATGGAGTTTTAAAGACTTTTTTTTGTGTGTGTGTGTGTGTGTGTAGGCGGGTATCAAGGATTGAATCTAGAAATGCCTAACCACTGAGCCACATCCCCAGCCCCTTTGAAATTTGAGATAGGGCTCCCTTAGTTTGCTGAGGCTGGCTTTGAATTTGTGATCCTCCTGCCTCAGCCTCATAAACCACTGGGATTATAGATGTGTACCACTGTGCCGGGCAAGTTTTAAATACTTTAGAAGTATTAGCATATACCTTCAAAGGTCAAATCTATTTTGTTAAGAGACTAAAGACAGGACATCAGTGATGGCCTAATATTGTGTCACACTGATAGGTGACTTGCACTATTTCAGTAGCTTACAAGTTTGTGGAATATGTGAACTCCAGAAAACCTTCACCTGCCCCAGGATTCAATTTCTAGGAACTTGTGAACCTACTATAACTATAGGAGTTTTAGGATTGGAAAACAGAAGATTTTAGCCACATAGTCAGCAACCTCATCTTATTGATATGTAATTGAGAAACAAAAAAGAAGCTAATAAAGGGGAACTGACCTGAATTGCCAGGACTAAGTTCACAGAAACCTTTCATTAAAATTCCTATATGTAAGAAATTGAAGAAGATATTTAAAAAATTCTATTTGTTTTCACTGGACATCGTATTTTGCTCCTGGATCTCTCACTGGAAACCCATTACCATGCCAGAGTACCTGAAAAAAAGTATTATTTTCAGGTTTCTTCAGCAGATTAGAAATAGTTAAAGATCCAAAACTTGAAATAGGAATTGAAAGACTCACATAATCTGGGACCATTTAATAATAGAGGCAAATGAACCTACTGTCCTCAATGGGACCCAATGGAATCATCGTGTTATGGTCTAACTCCATAGATCATGTTCATGATGATGTCTTTGATTCCTCATTGATAGAAACTTTTGAAGATATTAGAGTTGAAGTGGTAAGGATACTGCTGTCCACGACAGAAGTGATAAGGACACTGATAAGTTTCATGAGGGGTATTGACCACTTATTCAGAAACACAGTTCTTGCTTCTGAGGAGCAGACATTGGACCTATTGGGATGGCAGACAGACATGGAAAGAAGTAATTTCTAGATGGTTCAATGCTATGAAGTGGAAGACATAATATTATAGAAGCATAGGCTTTCCCTGTTAAGAAAATGGAATTTCTATCAAAATTCATATAATAAAAAGTTTTAGATAATATAAGTTGTAAATACTAAATTCTAGTTTAGCTATTTAGAATAACTCATTCCTCAAACATTCCTGAAGCTGTGGCTTTATCATGTTTTATCCCCTAATATTAACTTGTTATGAATGTAGTTTAAGGAATTTTAATTAATTTAAAGTAATTATAAAGATGGTATTCTGTGTGTCCGGCTAAAGATACAGTTCTGTCTAACATCTTACTCTTGCAGTTTCAATGACATTGCGCTGAAAGGAGATGAGTTTTACTGGCACTTTCTTTTCTTTCTCTCTACTTTTTTTTTTTAAAAAAAAAAAACAATATAAAAAATATCACCTAGGGGAGGATCATCCATCTCATTTCATTTAGGTCATGAAGTTACACACCAAAGGAAGCCATTTTTTTCCCACCAACTTGATGTAATAAAAGGCTATTACTACCATTGGGTGGGATGAATTCCCTGACTCTTGCTTTAAGTAAGATAAAATAAAATTTTATAGACATTCTACATAAATCCACAATAAATCACTATTCTCTCACGTGTAACACAAGCCTAGAAAATAAGCACCATCATTTTCAAAAATATTTTTAGTTGTTTATAGACCTTTATGTATTTTACTTTATTTATTTATATGCAGTGCTGAGAATAGAACCCAGTGTCTCACACATGCCAGGCAAGTGTGCTACAGCTGAGCTCCAGCCTCAGCCCCAATAAGCATTTTCTTAAGCCATACAAGTATTCAAAATTGACACTTTCAACCGAAAAAACAGAAATATTTGAAAATTACTAAAACATGCCATTTTTTAAAAATTAAAATAAATACCACCAAAGGAAGGCTATTATGTTTATTTTCTTGATGATTCTTATTCATCTTTTAAAATTTTTAGTTTTTGCCCATGAGAAATATTTTCCCTCCTCACTATAAATTAGCTGCCATAGAAGGGATGGAATTACACCATGATTGTTACATGATTTCTTGATGTAGAATAGTCTTCCTCAGTAAAACATTTCTTGGGTCCTGAAATACCCAAAACTGCTCAATATGGACATTTGTACCCAGGGCTTCTGTAAAAAACCTCTACAGCATTGTGCCACTCACTGCCAGTACTACTTGCTTTAATCCAAAAGATGGCTCTTTGATGCTTATGTTATTTTTAATCATCTGAGGTAAGTATAAACTCCCCATTAACTAGATAAGGTATTTTTAGTTTCCTTCATGCATCCAGAAGAGATCAGGACACATGAGGGACACAGGACAGTGTGTTAACTTATTAGTTAATCCTAACAGGTGCCTCTGCCTTCTTTAGTTTCTGCTTCTTGAGTCATAATAATGTGAGTAAGACATAGAATGTCTCTGGAACATCACATCTATGGTGATGGACTGGCTGGTTTTATTTTCTAATGTATTAAATGTTCCAAGTCTTATCTGAAAAGCTTTGTTTTTTGTGAAGTTTAGTAAACTACAATTTTGCTCCTACTGCATGTGCATCATTGGCCAAAAGAAATGACATTTTTGGAAAACCACAAATAATTATAGATGCACATGTAAAATATCGATATGTGTGTTTGTGTATATGATGTCTACCATGATTGGTTTACCCCAAATTGCCAGCCCCTTTGCTTTCACACTCCTTTTGCTCTCCTTTCCATTTTGATATTGCTCATCACAGATTAACCTAATTTTAAATTTACTAATTTTTAAAAAATCTGTTATCTATTTATCCCCACTCAAATTTAAGCTACAAGAGGGCTGGGATTTTTGTTGGTCTGCATTCTCAACACCAGGGAAAGCCCTTGGTACATAGTAGGCACTCAATAAATATGCCCCAGATAAATTAATGAAAGGCAGAGCAAACAAGTGGAAAGGGCACTGGACCAGGAAGCTTAGCAACTATGTAGCCCTGGCTCTGCCAATAAATAGCATTTATATTTTAGGTCTCTTTTCCCACCCATAAAATGCAGGAAAGAAGGTATGTGAGTTACTAATGTATAAACCAAAATAATTTTTAAATACTACACTGAACCCTGCCTTAGAAAAATTTTAAAGCATTTACCTGTGTTGTGAGATTTTCTCAAATGTTACATAATTTCATTTTTTTGGAGTTAGGATAGGAAAAAGCCTTTCTTGGAGTAAGGTGGAGTTAGGCCCTATTCCCAGGTCTACCTCACACTTGTATTGTGACCTCTGGTGACACTTACCCTCCCTAGAGAGGAATTTCTTTGTAAATTGGAAATGAATAATTAGCAGGGTTTCTATAAGACCCAGATAATGTTTGAAAAACAAAGCAAGGACGCAACTTTCAGTTTATTTTATAATTATTGTCACTACGGGTCTGCGGAAAGCCAGAGGGTTGTCTTAGATCAGAGCTTTTAGAATCATCTATGGTGATGGACAGGCTGGTTTTATTTTCTAATCTATTATGTTCCAATGCTTTTATAAAATATATTAAAAATGACTTGCTAGAAAAATGAAATGAAAAAATTTGAAAAATGTACTTTTAGGTTTAATAGACCAAAAATTTCTCTTTCAAATTGCTATAAACATTGCTAAACACTTACTCTCAACTTCTATACTTAGCTAGTCATGGATGGGCACTGGCTGGCACTGAGGTGACCTCTCATTTTTCTTCTGGTTCTACTAATGCAACTAATGAATAAGTGAGCAGATAGGATCATTTTTTTAAAAAAATTCAGTGCTTAGTTCAAAAGTTGTGATTTTTTTCCTTCTGTACATATTTCAAAAGACTGACTTAGATGATAAAATACATAAACAAAAATCTAGTAAATTGAACAACTAATGATCAAAACAGAAAGTATCATAAATTTTCTAGGAAGACAGTTTGTCCTCTTGTCTTAAAATTCATTTATGTGAACATCACTGGCAGTGAAGAAACCTGTTAAACATGAGTGTAGGGGATGCCCTTGGGTTCACATTCTGCCTCCTTTTCTCTTACTCTGTTGCCTCCTTGATCATGGCTGAAGAAAAAAGGCACCAGGAAGCAATAGGGAAAAGTGAGTGGAATTTGCTTTTGCAAACTCCCTGAAATCCAAGGTGCTTAGAGACATGCAGGGAAACAGCCTCTCTGACTGATAATCAAATTCACTCTCCACGTCCTTCATACAGTACCAAGAACTCAGACTGAGACTCAGCATCCATGCTTGCTTGAGAATACTGAGACATAAATCATGGCGATTTCTATGTTGCTAATATCAGTGGGGCAAACACGATATGATTTCTGTGAAATCGTATTGTCATTGAAACAGTTGTGCTTTGATAGTCGCTATTCCTTTTCCCTGAAATGTTCCCATTTTAGTCACCAGGTACATTCCTGTTCATCCATCAAATGTCATCTCCCTTCTGAGGTCTGACCCAGTGACCACAGGCAGAGCACCAAGCATCAGTCTCTCATGCTTGGCACAGCTTGCTGGCCTGTGAACCTTAGCTCCATCCTCCTATCCCTCTTGTTATGCTCCACCTAATATACTAACCACCTGGGATACTGCCTGCTGTGCATCACTCCAGAGACCGGGCACCTCTACAGCAGAGACTGTTCCATTTATTTTGTATTCCTTGTTTAAATGTTAGTGAATAAAATATTTCATTCATTTATTTATGATAATTTTTCTTTCTACTTCACTAACTAATATCTACCATCATCAATTTTTGAGAACAGCCTTAAGCCATGTCTCTCCCTTTTGTCCACTTGATTGGCTGGGGCACTTTTTTTTTTTTTGCTGTCTACAGCAAAATCACCTGCAGAGTTTGTCAAATGTAGGTTCCCAGGGTCTTAGCTTAGCACAGTTTTTACTTTTAGTCTACCCAGATAATCCATGCTTCCATCCTTATCCAGTGAAATGATTGCCCTCTGAGGAGCGCTCTGGTGATTCTCACACACACTGAGATTTACAATTGCTCTTTTTTTGTGTGTTTTCATTAATGCCTTTCCACAGGTGACTTTTTAAAAGAGTTTTCCCTGGTCAGGGGATGTCTGCCTGTGTCTCTTATTGGTGCACAGGGATGGAGCTCCGGTAGATGCTAAACCAAGGGCAACAAAGAATCAGCCCAGCACTTAACCACGGAGTATAGGATGCTGGAGAAAAAGCTGTAATGATGGACGATGTGTGACTAAAACCCAAGTCAGAAAGATCAGTTGGATCAATATAAGAACCAGTTATTGTTTCACATGTTTATCTCTTTTCCTTAATATATAAACATCCTTAATATGCTCACCTCTCTTTAGAATGACTGTCCAAAGATGGGACAATTGGATGACTTTCTTTTAAATGTACCAATCCTCAGGCATCTCAAGAAGGACATGTGTTAGTTTAGCACTATTTTTACTTCACTTTACTCAGATAATCGGTGCTTCCCACCCTTCGTCAGTAAAGTTAGAGTGAAAAGAAAAATGAATTCATAGAGAGTTGGTCATGAAAAGGTTCTCATTTATACTCAGGAGGGAAAGGGAAACGATTTCTAAGCTTAGCACTTTTTTCCTTCGTCTTTCTTTCCTTGTCTGCTGCTCTAGCTTGTCCCTGCAGCAAGACAAATGAATATAAAGGAAAAATCTACACACAAAAAAAATTTCGTAGAAGATTTAAACATAATAATGTTACATCTTAGGGATAAGGAAAATTAAGTCCCTACATAATGCCCCGAAAAATGTATTATGGGAGATGTGAAAAAATGGATGGAATACGGAAAGTCACACCAAAGTCACTTACTACATCTGCCAAGTTTACCAAGTTTGAATCAGGAGCCAAAGTCAAGTCAGTAAAAGAGTGTTTGCATTCAAAGATTTAGAGGTTTGTTTGATAGTAGAATGTGGACACCGTATGTTTTAATTAGTTTATTTCTAGAAGAGTTTGAGAGATGTTTGTGATGAATTACTTCACGTGGGCTCTTGGATTGTTAAAAAAATAAAAACAAAGAGGGTATGAGACCAATTCTAAATAATAGCTTCTAGAAAGTCACTTAGAAAATGTGAAAAAAAAGTTCCTTGCACAAATATTTAGCATAGTTAAAAGCAAATGCTAATAAATGATGGGGAAACCAAAAGCTCTATGTATATGTTACAAGACCATTTGCAATCACTTTCTCTAACACATTTTATTACCCTGAAATTTATGTTTACAAAAGCCAACTGAGAAACATGGGAATTTAGGAAAATATGAAATGCAGTTTAGAAGTTCAAATAGAATTAAGCAGTTTTTTTTTTTTAAACTCATTTCAGAGTTAAAGACAGGTAAGAATGTAGTGGAGTGAAAGGTGATGGCGCAGAATGGGTCAGAAACAAGAAGATGCATTCTTCAAGTCAGAATTAAACTGTTTACACAGACTGGAGGTATAGCTCAGTGGTAGACTGCTTGCCTAGCATGCATGAGAAGCTGAGTTTAGTCCAACACAACAATGAAAATGGTTCACCCCCCTCCCCCTATGCCGGCAAGGTAGACGGAACTGTGACCATCCACAGAGCAGGCCCAGCGGCCTGCTGAGGGGCAGAGCTGCCCCCCACCCCCCGCGCCTGCCAGGTAGGCGGAACTGTGACCACCGACAGAAAAGGCCCAGTGGCCCGCAGCGGGACAGAGCTTCCAATCACTCCTGCAAGGTAGGCGGGCCTGCGACCCACCGGCAGAAGAGGAGCAGTGGCCTGCTGAGAGGCAGAGCTGCCCCCTCCCCCTGCGCCGGCAAGGTAGAGGGAACTGTGACCACCCACAGAGCAGGCCCAGCGGCCTGCTGAGGGGCAGAGCCGCCCCGCACCCCCCGCGCCTGCCAGGTAGGCGGAACTGTGACCACTGACAGAAAAGGCCCGGTGTCCCGTGGCAGGACAGAGCTTCCAATCACTCCTGCAAGGTAGGCGGGCCTGCGACCCACAGGCAGAAGAAGAGCAGCGGCCTGCTGAGAGGCAGAGCCACCCCCTCTCCCCGCGCCTGCAAGGTAGACGGAACTGTGACCACCATCAGAACAGGCCAGACCTGCAACCGACAGACAGAACAGGCCCAGTGGCCTGAGGAAAGGTAGAGCCGCCCCCCCCCCGTGCCTGCAAGGTAGGCGGACCTACGACCCACTGGCAGAACAGCCCCAGAGGCCTGCAGAGGGGCAGTGCCGCTGCCTGCGCCTGCAAAGTAGGCAGAACTGCGACCACCAACAGAACAAGCCTAGCGGCCCGCAGAGGGACAGAGCCTCCGCCTGCGCCTGCAAGGTAGGCGGACCTGCTACCGACCGGCAGAGCAGGCCCAGCGGCCTGCCGGCGTGGTAGGCACATTGCCCCAATTGAAGGAGGGGCAGAGCCG